>NC_060950.1:71298835-71347931 GCF_022045245.1 Lucilia cuprina | reverse complement strand
CAACCCCGTTTCACTTTACGGAACCGTGCCATCAAAAGCTAGGGGTTATTAGTCACCAAGGGTAGTAACATTTTCTGAGTCCGATCTTACAGTAAGTTGAAACCAATTGTAAATGACTGTACAATACATATCTGAAATCAAATATGTGTTTGTTCATTCCTAAGGCAGATTCTCACTGGCTATTATACAAATGATTGATGGTACAGAAACATCAGCAAGATTGTAAGAAAAATTATGATAAATGTTTAGAAACATAATATGAAATGTAAAATTAAAATATATTAGAAAATAAGTCATTGGGTCCAGGATAAGGTTTCAGGATTATAAATAAAAGATCGTAAATCGGACAAACCCGGCCTTGTAGGAACTTAATAATATTTGTACCGGCCAATATCACCCTTGTGGTATACTTAAAAGAACTCGTGAAACCTCCAGTTAAAAAAATGATACATAGCTTATATAGACACGTAGTTATGGAGCAATAATGACAACTGTACATGACATTCAGTATGTAATAGACCAGTGGAAATCATAGCTTCAGGAATAAATAACCATTTGTTGCTTCAACTAAAATCTTACGTTTCTAAGCTGGTTACATGTGTAACCGTCACTACCCTATTAGAAGGTGCAACCCCATTACACTTTACGGAACCGTGCCATCAAAAGCTAGGGGTTATTAGTCACCAAGGATAGTAACATTTTCTGAGTCCGATCTTACAGTAAGTTGAAACAAATGTAAATGATTGTACAATACATATTTGAAATCAAATATGTGTTTGTTCATTCCTAAAGCAGATTCTCACTGGCTATTATACAAATGAATGATGGTACAGAAACATTAGTTAGATTGAAAGAAAAATTATTTTAAATGTGTAGAAACATAATATGAAATGCAAAAAATGAAATATATTGGAAAATAAGTCATTGGGTTCATTGGGTTAAGGGTATATCCTGAGCAATAATAACATCTGTACATGTCATTCAGTATGAAATAGACCAGTGGAAATCATAGCTTAAAGAATGAATTATCATTTGTTTGGTTCAACTATAATCTTACGTTTCTAAGCTGGTTACATGTGTAACCGTCACTACCCTATTAGAAGGTGCAACCCCGTTTCACTTTACGGAACCGTGCCATCAAAAGCTAGGGGTTATTAGTCACCAAGGGTAGTAACATTTTCTGAGTCCGATCTTACAGTAAGTTGAAACCAAAGATAAATGATTGTACAATACATATTTGAAATCAAACATGTGTTTGTTCATTCCTAAAGCAGATTCTCACTGGGTATGATACAAATGAATTGTACAGAAACATCAGTTTTGACAATGACATAATCCATAACTACGACATAACTCAGAATTATTTTAATTTAGGGGTAATAACATGTAGTTTAGAAATTTATTTATATTATTACAACCGAATTCACCATGAAAATATGTTTCTATCGAGTCCTAGTTAAATTATTTAAACTATCTGTCCAGTCACGACGTACTGTTCTTATTTTTTGTTTGAATTTTAAATTAAATTTGCACTCACCCAGATTTATCAGCTACTTTATTGTTGATGTTGTTGTAGCAGCGATACGTGTAAAGTTGGTGTGGCTGAGTTGACAATCCTTAGTCGTTATTCGTTGAACTCCAACTCGTTCCGGTGCGAGAATCGATTGTCGTGTCTCATAGCTGTTTTTGTTGCTGTCTCATAGCTGTTGTAATCTGAAAAAAAGAAACGACTTTAGTATAGGTTCCAATTTTATTAGATTGTATATTAAATTTGTATTTTTATATTTGCCAATTACACAGAATTTGATTCGGCATCGAAGTAGTTTATTCCGATTGGTACTACCTTCCCAGTGACAACTGAATTCTAAGGAACCTGTAAACCTCCAACTCGTTCCGGTGCGAGAATCGATTGTCGTGTCTCATAGCTGTTTTTGTTGCTGTCTCATAGCTGTTGTAATCTGAAAAAAGAAACGACTTTAGTATAGGTTCTATTTTTATTAGATTGTAAATTAAATTTGTATTTTTATATTTGCCAATTACACTGAATTTGATTCGGCATCGAAGTAGTTTATTCCGCAACTAAATAAATGACATAACCTTTAAACGCTTTTGAGAATCCGGTCACTATTTCTTTTAAATGCTTTGGCATATAAGGTTTAGAGATTAATCGACTTCACCCATCAACAAACACTGCGGCTTATCCATGTGGATAATTTTGATATTGCCTTCTATACAGAAAATATCTAGTTCTTCTACCAATAGTTACTGCATGTACTTCACTAAGCACGGGAGAAGTGGAACGTTTTATCCAACAATGTGTGTGCATGTTTCCAAGACAATGTTTTGCACATATATATGAACATAGGTTTGGTGAGGTAACGTATAGCAATATAACAATATAACTGTAGCAGTTTTTCGTTGTTGCTGGGGTTGACAGCCCTTGGCCGAATAATTGGGGACATTTCGGCTGTCGGGGAATACTTCTTTTAGTTGTCTATTCGGCTGTTTTATATAAACTTAATAGTAGACTCACACAACTTTTTTTGCGATTCAGCATTTTTAGATGATTTATATTTTTTCGTTGGAGTATAATAAACATCGTTTAAGTTATGTTCTACATCTTAGACAGGAGAAATATGTGGTCCATGATATTCCATAGCCAGTGAATCATCGTCCAACGAAGCAAGTCGTGAATTGAATTATATTTGAGAATATTTAGTAATACATAATCAGTTTTAATTACCTTTCTAATAATCTGTTAGCTTCAGAGACAGTCGTTGATCCAGGGTACTTTTATTAATTGAATAGTCTAGACAATTCCAATTTGCATTGACATCGGCTTCACCATTGTCTAAACACAAATTTTGGTTTCTTTTGGCAGCTGCTGCTTTTAATCGTTCGAGCTTGCAATTGTTATAGGGGTTATTTGGTTTTTGGCTTTAAAATAACTGAAGTTAATAAATTTTACAGTATTTCTAGTATTTAATGATACTATTCGTTTGAATGGCCCAATAATTCAGTGGCAGAAATTTCTTCGGGGACACATATAATGCCGCATTTACTGAAAAATTTTTTTAACTTCGAACCACAATCAACACATCATCGCTGTCAACTAGTTTATGAGGAATACATTACGGCAGGGAAGGCCATTGGGCATAGTGCTGCATTTACGGAAAAGGCTCTTTTATTATAAACTACAATCAATTTGTGAGGAATTTATTCCGGAAGGTAATATCAGCGAACAATAGCACGACAAATATCCTCATTAGACATTTATCACAATTTATACAAATTCAATATTATTGCAGTGCCACAAGCTTCTGCTGTATAAGGATACGACGCACCAACAATACACCTGAAAAGAAAATAATTTTATGTGGTAAATTCGATATTCTTACTTTTACATCGTTAGCTCCAATCCATTTGACTTGATGTTTTAGAACCATTTGTTTTTTGTAATTTATTAATTTAATTTTGTTATCAAAAGCAATTATTAGTATATTCTATGCACTTACTTTTTCCACTTTATTTTTCCTATAGATGCAATCGTTCTGCAAAAAGGGGAGCCAATTAAATTTTCGCGCTAATATAATAATTTTAAGTAATCAGTGTCAGAGGCATAGTTGCCAAAAGTTTGGGTGTAAAATATTCAACTATTTTTAGGGTTCTACAAATCAGTTTTCTAACAATCAAACAATCAACTTTTTATCGAAAAAATTAATCAAATCAATTTATAAAATTTTTGACTAAAAATTAAAATAATATCACCAAAAATACAAACAGCACTATCTAACATTTTAAAATTTGTCTATGGTATTGGCAGCATTTACTTCCACAGATATAATATAAAATAATATAATTTGTGGTTACTACAACCGAACTAGGAGCAGATTTTGTCAATTTTGTGAATATTTCCAAGACGAAAATATTGTTTGCCTGTCAATAATTATGTACGTTCCCGTAGTTATATGGATCTTGTTGTTTTGATTATTTGTGTAGACTCTACAAACTAGCTGGTCAAAAACATTTGTTAAAAAATAATAGAAATAACGATGAGGATTTTTATTTAAAATACGAAGAGACAGACAAAAACTTAAGTTTGTTCTTTAAGTGCCCACTGTAAAGTGACGATTAACTTCTTCATCGTTTTAAGAGAGTACATCCATGCCGAAAGAGAAGTATTATCCAACCAGGTGGTTAGACGTTAGTAGAAATCACTGTATTTTTCGAATGCACTGACCCTTTTGTGAAACTGCTGGGTATACTGTATTTGCATACGTTTTTTTGTGGAAAATGTACTTTTAATATTTAGTTAAAAGAAATCTTTTTTGAAAACCGAGCTTACCAATACAATAATAGAACTTTAAAAAAATATACTTTTTAATATAAAAATTATTAATTATAATATGAAAAAAATTAAGTAAAATTAGTTTACAATCACAATTGTTTATAAGTTAATACATATATAGCTGATACAAATTATAAGGAAGAATACTTTAATTTTATTGTATGTAAGATCTAGTATTATCAAAATAAGCGAAATACTTTTCTTTACCCGAGTTTAAAGATTATTTCAAAATAATTTTCCTTTAAATAAGTTATTTAAAGTTTAAGGCAATTGCTCATTATTCCAGCCTGAACATTTCTTATGAAAATTTTCATTGAATGCTTTTAAAATACCTTCATCAAACAGAGCTAAGTACATACACAGGGATAAATGATGTGAAGATGAAAATTGTCTTTTGTGTTCGATAACAATATAAAACATTGCTGCAGGCAACATATTGATGATGCTTCTAGATACATACATATAAAAAGAATTAATTTTAAATAAATAAAAATAAAAAAATGCAAATTGAAAACAGATGAAAGATAGCGGAGAGGAGAAAAATTATTTATTGAAATTAAACAGATTATAACAAAATCCATTTGCATATTATATATAGCAATGTAATTTTTTAAAGCTTAAACAAATTTTTACATATTAAGAAGGCTGTACTTGTCTTATTAATATTTTTTCTTATAAATGCTCAAATAAATATATTGGAATTGATTTGAATTATTTTGTCATGCTAATATTATCCAACTTTAAAGGAAGTTTAATATAAACTAAGTAAATATTTAAAATGAATTTTAAACGGTGTGTCATTGACAATTTCATCAGTTAATACACAGGTCTTATATACAGATATGAAATGATACATATACACACAAAACAAAGCTTTTTAGATTTTATTTTTATTTATAATTAGTTCAGGTTAAGTTATAAATTATTGGATATGAGAAATACTAATTTTCGTTTAGTATCTTTTTATATATTACTTAAAGCCGTGATACACGGTTGTCAGATCTTACAACATTGTCAGTAAAATGTCTAATAATCGCCTGTACTCACATTTTTTGCAACGTTGTCAGAAAAAGCATTACCGAAAAATTTGGAAGTTCAAAGTATTATTGGATATTTTCTGCACATTTTACTGCTAACGTCGTGTATTTTTAGTTACATCATTTATTGAATAATGCTATATTCAATAAATGATGTAACTAAAAATTGCAACTATGTAAAATAATAATATGTTTCTAAATACTTATAGAGATTAGAAAATTCAAATAATTTTAATGTTTGAAATATATAGATCGCTAAAAGCGTAATTTGCAAAGAAGAGATATGAAGGTAATAATACTTTGTAAGTAATATTTGTTTCAGCCTTTTTCTTCGTTGTACTTAATGAACAATAAAACATGCATATAATCTTATGGTAGGAATTATAAAATTATTAAAGTTTGATGTTTAATTTGTATTTATTTTCCTTTTCTCGGAATAGAATATTTTTCTTAATATTACAAACTAACATACCTCTTTATTTATTATAGATATTTTAAAACCTAATATACATAAATACAGGTTTAATTGAAGAGTTTTTTCCATTGTTCATTATTGTATTATTATTCGGCAGGATTAAAAGTTTTCCATTAAATAGATACTCAAAAGTGAAATTATACTCCAAGACAACATTTCTTATTGTCGATTAGTATTATTTTCATTTGTATTAATATTTGCTTGTTGAGTGCAAAATTATTTTACTTTGTATTAGATATTACTGTTAAACCCGTTTTGATATGGTGCGAATTTATTTAATACGTAAAAAATGTTAAAATTTTTATTAGAGTGGACTTAAAAAGACAAATGTCAATATAAGTTTATATTAAAAAACAGACATCGTAAGCTCCACATTAAAAACTTTCATTTAAATTTATAGAAATAGAAGCCGACAAAAATCAAGTTTAAAAGTTTCTATGAAAAATACGTAGTTGTTAAATAATGTAAATTGTTTTCGTTTAAAATATACGTGATTAAGTACCTAGGATGTAAATTCTATTTTATTTATTTCAAATACTTAAAAGATATTGAAAATTTAGTTTTTTCATTCAACTCTAAAACTCAATTCTAGATACTGAATCAATCAGAGTGTTTAGAAAAAACTAGTTGTTATGATAACTGATTCTTCAAATGGTTTAAAAAGTAATTAGTAACAATTCAAGCAATTGTAAATACAAAATACATAAATATATAAATGTCTTATTAATAATTAAGTCCTAAAGTCAGCTCATTTCAAAATAAATAAAACTTATCGCTGGTAAAATGTAGAAAAGTCAGACATATAATATTTTTTAAAAAAATATAGGTACATATACTTGTTCATTCTTTAATATGCGCATTCTGTTTATGATTCTGTATCTTGTTGCAAAATACTGGTTGAAAAAAACCCGTTTATAGAAATTTTGTGTACAAATTTTCTTACTTTTTTAGACCTAGTGAAAAATCAAGTTGTGTTCTCCAGTGTTAATACTGTTACGTAAATATATAAATAAATAAATTCAGTACGACTATGGCAAAATTTTTTTATATATAATTAAAGTTAATGTTTATAATGTCTACAATATTTATAAAGTCTAGAATATTTAATATTTTTATAGACCGGGACATTTTTTCTCTGTAAGATAAATCACAATTTTTTCTTTTGAAGTTAAAATTTTTGTAATAGAATGTTTGTATTGAATATATGTATGTAATACCATTATTGAATATATAATATGTAATACCAATATGTATCATGTCTCCACCTTTTTTATGTTACAACTTCAAACATGTTACAAGTTGTGTTCGAACTTTTCAATGTAAAATGTCATGTAAGTAAAATATAAAGTTAGGTATTCAACAGCAGAGATGGAAATTAAAATTTTCGAAAAGCATTTTGAATGTTAGTCGTTAATACATTAATTTTAAGCAATGATTTCAATTGCTTCAATAAACATGTAAATAGAACATAAATAACTCCTTTTAGAACCCTTGTTCTTAGTTAAATGCTTATAAAATGTTGCGCAGAAAAGGTTTTACATGGCAATTCATTTTAACTGAGACTGTTAAAGTCAGTTTTCTAAAGAAAATTTATGGTATCTGCAGCTAAAAGAACATTCGCAGCCATTTGACTGATATGAATAAAGTCCTTAAAAGGAACGTTTATGTATGTACGTGTTGCTTTGCGACTAATTAAAAAGATTTCCAAGTGTCAGTCAAATTATTATGACTGTTCTTGTTGTGTTTAGTATGTGTTAGTTTCGGTCATTAATTGATTGTAGGGTGGTTTACGATGTCATAACATCAAAAAATGTTTAGTACTTACCAATTTTCCATGCCTGCAATATATTGAAACAGCTGCTTTTATGTATTCATACTGCAAATATTTAAATTCATTTTAATTTTTTTGCATCAAATACAGATGTTGCACAAATATTGACTTTTTTGGATACAGAATTAAATATTGAAGTACCTAAATAATAAAAGAAAAAGAAAAGTCAATAGATGTTCATTGTAATTCAGAAATGAAAGCATTCTTATATGTCAATATATAAAAATAAATTATATATTATGAAAATTTAAAAGTCTTATAACATTGATTTATGTAAATTAATAGTTTGCTTCATCGTGTTATTTATTTAAAGCACGTATAACAAAATCTTTTTAATGTTATAATTTGTTATTTTATACTTCTTTAAATTCTTTGATAAAACGCAATTATTATGATGTTAAAGGATGAATGATATAAAATGTTTCTAGATAGTGTATGAAACATGGTAAACATATGTAGACTAAATGTCCTTTAAAATTTAATTTTCAAACATTTGTATGAAAATATTTTTAACACAAGGTGAAGTGTTTTACAAAATAAGTTGCTAAATGTCCTTTAAAATTAAATTTCAATTTTTTCTCTAAGAATAATGCTAGGTTGCATGTAAAATTAGGAAGAAGCATTATTCAAACAAACATACATACACAAATTAGATACGTGTGTTTATACAATAGGTTCATGTTTAAAATAACTTTCGTTTTTCATAAAGAATAGTTTCAGTCTTATAAACATTTATAAATTGGTTTTAATTTTAAGACTTTTGTGGCATTAAGTAAATAAATATGTTTATTTCAGTTGAATCGTATATGCTCCTCCATACTCGTTTAGTGACAATATGATCATTTTAATGTATATGTTCAAAAACTATTTCCTTATGTCAAAAATATCAAATATATGAAATCATTAAAGACATTTTTGTACAAAATATAATTTCAACTATTTAGCTTTTCCTTAAATTCGTTGCAAGAATAATGCTATGTTTCTACAATTACCAGTTTGATATTTTCTATAATAAGAAAAATTGCAGTTTAAGGTCACACACAATTTAACTATGAACCACATATCACAATGACATAGTATTTTCAATAAACATTCATCTTAACATTAAAATCCTTGCAAATGATAGAAATCGTAGTCAATACCCGAGTTAATAGAAAAATAAGCATTTTATCCTAACAATAGGAAGAAAGTCTAAGCACGTACTTGAAGATTTTTTAGAAAAGTTATATAAAAATGTAATTGTAAATATATGTATGTGTGTTTAGGATAAAGTTTAAGTCAATATGCATTTATTTTTTATAATTTAGTGCATTGTACATTAAACCAATTTACTTATTGATGGACGAATTAAAATCGCTTAAAAATTTTAATTAAATAAATTTAATAACATTAAGGAAAGCCATTTTTAAATATATTCTCTTAATATTCATCAGTTATTCAAATTGAAATTTATTGATTTGAGAAATTATTTTTTAGTGCGAGTCTTATGAGAACTTGTAAAGTACAAAACAATTAGATATATAAAATATAAAGAAAAAAGGCACATGTCTAAATATAAATGTAAAGTCTTTTATTGCTCCTTAAAATTCTGATCCTAATTATATGTTCCCAAAAACATGTCTATAGGGAATTTTGGTAAATAGCACTGAGATAACTTAAGTAATGTAATTTAATTTATTGCAAACTTTTTCAAATGTATTAATTTTAGGGTTACTTTGTGGAAAGCACTTAATGTGCTTACCTGATTTTGTCTCTAGAGTTTTCAAGAAAACGTGCAACATTTTCAGCTTAATATAATTATGATATCATGATGGTTTTAGAAAAAATAAACAATTACTAAATGAACTTTGTAAAAAAATGTATAAATTCTAACAATGTCATCTACATAATTTGTTATTAGTTCTATTTAGGTATGAAGGTATGTTTTTATGAAATTATTAATTTTTTTTTAATTTTTTGCCAATCTAAAATATTTCATTAGACATTTAAATTTCAGGATTTATTTTTAAATTATTTATGTTATTCACACACCACATACATCTTCATTTGAAATTATGTTTTAGGGCAAATTTTTTGCAAGTGATAGTTCTTTAAATTATGTTTAAGGTTTTGATTAGAACTACTTTTAACAATTTTTTTATGTATATGTATCTCCGATAACAAAAATAAATCCCTTTCCATTATCGTTAGTTTCATATAAAGGGACAAAAGAAAAATATAAACTGTTTAGTATTCAGTATATGTAAGCATCAGATGAAAATGTTTGTATTTTTTTTGCAAAGTGTATGTATACGTATATAGTATGTATATGTATGTAATATGTGCGCGTGTAAATATTAGTAACAATATATTTGAAACTTTTAACAAAGTGTTTGTAATGCTTTTTGTTATTGAGGAATTGTTTAAAAATATTATTTTTACTTTGTAAATTAAATTTAAATTTTAGGTAAAGTTTGGAGACAATTATATTAATTGTCAATTATTTCAACTTGAATTTCTCAAATAACTTGTAACTAAAAACTGTGTATGATGTGCCAATTGGTAATCCTTAATGACGTTCGATGATGGAACTAGTTCAGTAACTACATAGATACAACGATTTAGCATATTCCAATTGCTTTCAAAGCAAGTTTTCGATAAAGTAATTTTAAGTTGTTTGAGTATATACCCGGAAAAGATCCATAGATTTTTATTTGAATTATGAAAAACATTATTATGAGATAAAGTAAATCCCTTTCAAGTAACAATACCAATGAGATGTAAAGTGTAATGTACATTAATAGTACTAAATCCTTTTCTATCTATAAATTTGTGTTTGTGAGTTCATACCCAAAGTGTTTACAACCTAAACTACGTATAAAAAGGCAATAGATTTTGATACTTATAAATAATTGTAGGTATACGGACAAACTACGAAAGAAGATAAAACCAACATATTTAGTTATATATTTAACACCTTTTTATTACAGTTTCTTAGTGAAACATGAGACGAATTTATAATTTTACTAACATCGAGGAAAATACTTTTTGAAAGGGAGAAAGTTTTATTTTTGCCTCTTCGTTATGTTGTAATAAAAATCCTAATTAACCGCCAACACCTTTTAATAAGCTTTACTTTCATTTTGTTCACTTCTCAATATAATTGTATGTTTATGTTCTTGTATAGACAATGTCTTCCATAAATTTCTTTAAATGATTTTTGTTTCTATTACGACTTTTAATGATGGCACAAGTGTTCCTATATTTTTCTTGAGGGTGTCATAATTGTGTTCTTATGATTACAGTCTAAAAGTATTTTGTGTACGAAATATTGTTTATACAATACGTACGTGTATATAGATATGTAGAGTATAGAAAGCACAGAACAAATTAAAGTTAAGATAAATTTAAATATATATATATATATATGTATATACATTTTCTAATTTGCAAATATTTAGATACACAAATAAATGTAATGTAAGTAGTTCGTATTTTTTCTGTAAAGTTTTAAAGTTATGTAAATATGAAAAGCTTTCGTTCTCTTTGATTTTCAGTTTTATTATTTTAAATACCCTAAAACTATGCAAAACTGTCAGTACTTTGTTATTACAAATACGTTTTGATGAAATTCGTTGTAAATAACCTAGACATAACTTAGACAAGAGTTTTCAACCAGACAATTTGCAATATGTAGACATCAGCTGCTTCGTTTTTCAGCTACATTACTTAAATACAGGTTATGCTTTCGTGTGTAACAGATACAACAGTAATGATTTTCATCTAAGATAAACGGAAATGTATAATTATTAAAAAAAGATTACAAGATTTGGAGTAAAAATTTAAGAATGGAAAAGTGTTTTGAAAACCAGATTGCTATCAATGACAATGTAGTTATAACAATGTATTGGTATAAGATTTAATGTCATAGGGTATTTTTAAGTTCGCATTAATGTACACATTTTATTTTTATTCATTTTGTTTGTTGTAAGGATATAAAGGTTGTGTGTATTGTATATTCGCATCATCAGCACATTGTTAAAATAACTTTGTGGAAAACAAAATGTAATAAAAAAATACTTCATTTTCACATTATGCAAAGTTTGTACATAGCAATTTTTGGACAGTAGTGACAGGATATTAACTAAGTAAAATATAAAGTTTTTCATAGAAAACTGCAGACAAAATTTAAATTTAAAGCAAAATTTAAAAAGCAAAATAAAGTACATGCATGCTTAAGCTTTTTATATTTTTATGGCATTTATTACAAAAATTAAGGAGAACGGAACGCATTTTTTATAGCATAACATTTTCCAACTACAATAGCTGAATATGAAATGTCTGTAATTTTTAGTTGATGCAAAATATTTAATGGCCATTTTATGGTTTCTTGACTTATGTGAAATAGAATAATATATTAAAAAATAAACTTAATAGCTTTTATTATTGCTGATTCAAATTCTTCCTTAGAATAGTTATAAACGCATTGAAAAAATAGTAAGATTTTTTATTTTACAGAAATATTAAAACTTTGGGAAACAGTACGCTGTATGCATTTAATGTTGTTGTTTCCTTCGATGGTTGGTTTCCTAATTGTGCCAAAAATGTGGGTGGAAATAGAAATAACTGCCACTAATGCAGTCATAAAATCAAATAAATGTTGTTTGAATTTTTTTAATGTTTATAGACTTACAGACGTTTTCGTATACATAAATCATCTAAAATGAACTTATAAGCCAAGATGGCGTTAAAATACATGTATATATTTTTAGTGCAATTAAAAATATTGTTAGTACTTAGTAGATTCAATATATAAATTTATGTATATGAATAAGTGTTATGAAACTATAATTTGTTTACAAAAGTAGCATCGGCAAATTGAAAAATTATTAACAAATATTAATTTTACTTTGAAAGCTTTAAGAAAGTAAAACTTTTCATTAATCGGTGCAATCCTTTTCGAAAAATTTTATAACAATATTAAGAGACATACATACATACTTATGAAGATACTGGTTACAAAGCAAAAATAAATGAAAAGCGTTTATATATACACTTCATCAAGGGCGGAGGGTATCACTTTTGGATAAAAAAGGTTATGGGCTAAATTATGCCAACTCACGTATTGTGTGTTAAGCATGTCAGTGACACTGACACTGTCAATATAAATTTTATGTCCTCTGCTTTTTTTAGTAAAGTTGAGATACATACAGTGTTGCCAAAAACAGAAAAATCTAATTTAAAATGTGTCTTACTGTCAATACTGTATCTGTTTTACGTTTATGAGCGATTTATAGCGTTTTTATTATAAATATAAATATTTAATATATAGAAAACTGAAAATATTCTGTGAATTACAAATATCCTTTATATAGGTCGAACGAAAAAGTATCAAATCATATTTATAAAAAGTTTCAAAACGTTTAACTCTTTTCAAAAAACTTAAAATATTTCTAAAATGTTTATTTTGACTTTAAGTGTCAATTGCGAAAATCACAAAATTTTAAAAAATACACTTAGCACAAAGATCAATTTTGATGTCGAAAACCTAATTAAAAGTCTGAATCTATTTACAGCAAATAAATGCTTTTAAAAAGTTCAATAATTTTCAAGATACTGTAAGCAAGTGTCAAATGTTATAAGTTCCCATATGTGCAAAACGAATATCTTATAAAAAATCAAAAAGGATGTGTAATTCGTTACAACACAAACATATGTGTGCATATATCTTATTTGCAATAATATATTAATACATGTTTGCCGTTTTTAATCTGAATTCTTTATTTCACTTTAAGAATTTTTCATAAAATTATTTAATTTATCTTTTTATTTCACTTTAAACATTTTACATAAAATGTTTAGAATTTTGTTATAAAACTATTAAATTGAAAATTAATAAAAATACTTGATGTTTTTTTTTCTGAAAATATTTGTTTAATGAATATTCTAGTCACAATATGAGTAATATATATTTTTATACATTAAATAAACATTGTTCTTTAAACATTTTAAAATAAAAACCTCCCGCAGCGAATGATTTTCTTAAACCATTCACAAACAAACTTGTATGAATAAATTTGGACGAAAAATAAATCACAGACCACCACCCACTTATCTGTGTAATTGTTATTGGTTGAATAATGACACTTGTTTATATTAAATTTATCAATATTATATTAAAAATTATATTAAATTAAGATGTAATTTTGTAAAGTATCAAGTAAAATTAACAATTTATAATTTCAGAACAAGTGAAAGTATACCACTTTTTGTGTTACTAAAATGTAATAGAACATTTTAAATAATTCTTTATGTAGATCGTTTATTAAAAATAGATATAAAATTGTATTTATACCCCTTTTTTATTTGCTACAAACAAAAAGACAATACTAATTGCTTATGACTAGACTTGATTGACAAGCAAACATATTTTTACTTAATATATGTATGTACATATTGTATAAATACACAAATTTTGTCACTATAAACTCTTAATCACGTTCACGTGCCCTACTTCAAATTACACAATTAAAAGTTTAATAAAAGTGTATACTTGACTTTATGAAATATTTTGTTGCAAAAGGAAAGTAACAGAACGTTAAAAAAACATTATAAAAATGAAGAAAGAAAATACTAATAATTACTCTGGGAACTATTTTTGAATGGCTTTTATAATATTCAAGTATTACCGTGGACAAAGAGGTTATAAAAAGTTTTATTATCTCAAATCTCAAAATTTTTTATTGTAGACTTTTGCATTTGCACAATTTTAAGAAATAAAAATCATAAAAAATCTTGATGATTTCTAGTGTTAGTGTTTATCTGAATATTCTGAATATTAAATTTAGTAATATATTTTTACATTTAGTCATCAGGTTCTGTAACTGAATGAACATATAATAAACATATAAAATTGCTTTCGTAAACCTATTTCATGCTTCATATTATTTAAATAATAGTAATTTAGATTTACACATTGATTTTTTTAAATAAGAATCAAAAAATATTTTTTTAAAGTAAATTACAAATAACATGATTTTTATTTTTTCTATTTTATATTTTTGTTTTGGCATAAGTGTTATGCATGTAAAGATTTTTCATAAAAAGGAAATATGAAATACATTTCTTATCGCGAAAAAAATACAAAACCTATACAAATTTATGAAAACAATAAAAGTATGATTAATTTTTTCCAAAAGCATCTACTCTTTGTCTTTGTAAACGCAATATAAAACAATACTATGTATGTATGTACATATACATATATGTATTCTTAAGAAAAAAATACTCAAATCCATATAAATACATCGTAAGTTTATGCATCATATGACAAAATTGACTGCAGAATAAAATGTATTTATTGTATTTTTATTATTTTTTACTTTTCTTATATAAATAATACGATTTATATTTTTATAAGCATATTGAGGAAAATCACAGACTAATAAAACATATTTAGGAAATGTATTATTGGAAATTAATCCTAAACATAAATTTTGTGTTTAAGAAGATATATACATTTAATTCATGAGGTATATATTACATACATATTTTTAATATCCGGGAAACAAATCAAGTCCAGCGTAATATTTCATTATTCACGCAATTATGATCTACATTTCCAATAAAGTTAAATAATTATTAACATGTTATTCATATTCTTGGTTTAGTTTTGTGAGTTTTAAGCAGTAATGATTTTTGGTCATAAATACGTTCATATGTATATATATGTACATGTATGTACACAATACCAAAAATTTACATATTTTTAACGAATTAATAATTAACCTTTAATTATTTCATAGATTAACCTGTTAAATTTTATTTTATATCTTTTTCTTCTAAAGTATTGAAAAAATGAAATATTTTACCTGGGGACATTAACCTTGACTTTAAATATTGAACACCAATTCCTTTTTACAAGTAATATATACATATGTACATGTTTATACTATACGTATGTACATGTATATATGTGTACGTACATATTTATGACCAAAAATCATTACTGCTTAAAACTCATAAAACCAAATCAAGAAAATAGATACAGAAATAAAACACAATAAATAAATCGCATAAAACAAATTAAGAACAAAGTTTTTTTTTTTGTTTTTGTAACTAAAGAATAAAGATACAAAAGAAATACATTTTAAAAATTAAACAGACAAAAAATGTGACAATAAAGAAATACCGGCATATTGATCATTTATAAAGAATAATGGAAAATGGAAATACATAGGAAAGACAAAAGCATGTTAAACGATAGTATGAGAATAAATAAAAAATATTTGAAAAATCCATAAAGCATTTGAGTAAAATACTGGGATGCAATGGGAAATCTACATGTTAAAACGTAAGGTTTGTGATATCTTTTAGATTCATTTTCGTGAACATTCCGATACATGTGACGTCAGTGACTGTAATTATATTTGTTTGAGGCAAAAGGTTGGTTTTAAGAAACCTGTTTTCTCAATTGTTAGTTAATATACAAATGTATGTACACACACAAAATTTCCCAAAACATTTACTTGAAATACAGGGATTTTTTTTCTTTTGCAACGTGTTGAACCATACAAGTTGCATGTAGTTTGATAGTGTGTATATTTATAGGATTGTTTGTTTTTAAGTATCTTTTGGATTCGTTTTTCATTTCGTTCATTCCGATGCATGAGTCGTTAGATAGTTTAAGTTGGTTTTATAGTTGCCATACTGTATGCATTAAAAATCGTTCAAATGGAATATATATGAGATGATTCAATAACATGTACCTATAAATATTTTTAATCGGTTAATTTGATAAATAACTTTTCTAGCACCTCACACCCTAATTTTTCCCCAAAATATATTTAATCTATTCATATGTCTAACATTTAAGGTAGTAAACATGCAAAAGTTCCTTAAGGTTTAAAATTTGGAACAAATTGAGGTAAAAATATCTTATTTATTGCAAAAAATATATGTTATTTTAATAAATAATACATTACAATTAAGGCTCGAAAATTTTGAAACAAAATAATTATCAGAATTAGCATCGAGACCACAGTTCAGATTATTTAAAACTGCTTAAAAGTTTTACGTGCTAGAAATATTTTAAAAATTTAAACTATATGTATATAATAACTATCATACATAGTTTATTGCAGAACGATGTTTTCTGAAAATAAATAATATAAATGAAAAATAATTGAGAAATCTGGCAAGATGTATTGGGTGTGTTTGAGTTGGAAGTTCGATATTATTTCCATATGTAAGAAACCTGTTTTCGCAATTTTATTAAACGAGTATAGTTCAGTCAACAACGAGCTGCACGCGTAAACGGTCGTTTGCTAAAAGATATAATGCTGCGTTTTTTTAAAGAAATAATTAAAAACGAGGCGTTGAACAAGAAATACGACAGTTTAATAAATTAACAAATACAACTAATATTTTTAAAAAAAGAATAAAATTTTATCTGCTAAAATCTTATTACGAAAATTTCTTTTTTGGATCTTTTCAACAAGGCATGTCTGGAATATTTAATTTTCTTTAAAAACTACCTTTGGAATTTTCGTCGAACACCATTGTTTTGTCTGTTCGTTTAAAATTAAAAGAAAACAAGCATTAATGTGGGATTCGGTGCCCATGCGTTTGTGTGTGTTTAAGTTTAAACGAAAATCAAAAAGAATACTAAAACGGATACAAAATAAAAGTGAACAGAAAGAAAATGATGTCTAGATAATTCATAGTTGTTGTTTTCAGTGTTTCTAAAGTAAGGTTGCATTTTGTGTATTGAATTCAAAAATGCAATAAAATTACGAAAAAAAAGAATGAAAAGATACATAAAAATCAAAATTTGCGCGAAAGAAAATCTTTACTTATAACAAAAAATTGCACAACAAAGTAAAAATATATTTTTCATCCATTCGTTTGAATTGATAGAAAGGTAAAATGTTAGTTCATTCAAACGCATCCTCTACTCCTACTCCTGGTTCTAGTTCTTCAACTAGTAACACATTGGAGCCTGTTACAACATCTACTAATTCTTCGTCGTCACAATTACATCAGCATTTACAACAATCATCGTCTTCAACGTTTTCTCTCCAACAACCACAGCAAAAACAACAAATGGGTTGTACATCTACTTTGAATTCACGACCCCCATCGCGTGCTCCTTCTATATTGGATAGTCCAACATTGGCACGTGTGGAACGTGCCAGGTTAAGATTGGAAGCTTCCGCCCAACACCAAAATTTGAATGATAGTTGTGGCAGTCTAATAAATACTCTTAACGGTGAGGATAGTCTGGAGAGAGCAATATTAGATCCAAATAAGGTAATACTTTTAAAATTTCGGACATAACAGTTTTCATTTTAATTTACATCTGGAAATGATTTTGAAAAATTATATAGTTATTAAAAGTTTTAGCTTTCAAGGCAATCAAATTAGATATATATATACTACATATATATGTATGTCATATTTATATACATATGTGCTTTAATTAGTTTTAAGCAACAAATAAACGACATTAAGAAGAATAGAAAGGTCAAAGTTTCAATTGATTAATAAAAAATTATATTTGTTCGAAACAATAAGAGTAGTTAAAATTTATATTCACGTCATCATTTTTATGTTTACCCCCATAACAGCACTGGTAAACTTAAATCCAACTGCAAAAATGTATTATGAGCACTGTAAATGCATTTATAAAACTTTTTACTTAAGATTCATTCGAAGTTATTGATATAGATACATACATATGTATTTATGTACATAATTATACTCTACAGACGACATTAATGATTTACGAAAAATGCTTAATTATTTATTTATTAAAAAAACAATTACAAACTGATTTATAACAACTTCTCATACATGTATATGTACATAAGTATAATGATTCCCAAGTCTTAGAATAATTTAGTTTATATATGTCCGATTTATGTATATACACGTAGGTATGAATTAGGTGACAACATCTTTGGCAAGTGGACATATGTATAAAATGATGTAGGTGGCAAGAAGTTTTATTTTTTATGGTATCATGTATTTTTGAACTGCCAATTACAATGGCATTGAAAATTTCGTAATTTTCTTGAGTTTATTTATTAGTAGAATTTGTGTTACTTTATGTACATGTATTTGGCCGCTATAAATTTTTTCAGATTTTTCTTGTGAGAAACAATATACATTTGTATTAAAAAAGAAATTTAAATAATTTTTTAGTTATGCTCTGAATATTTGTAGAAATTGCCGCAATTTTATAAAAAAAAAAAGCACTAGAAAATGTATAAACTAACAAAAGTCTTCACTTTTTCTTCAAATTTCTTTTGTTTTTAATTTCTTGAATATAAGTTGTAAACCTATTTATATTTTTTTATACATACATATCGCCCAGTTAGAGGAATACCGTTAAAACTTTAAACATTAAAATTAACTTTAAAACAAATTGCAATATAAATTTAATATAAAAGATGTAAAATTGTTTGGATCATTTCTGACAGAAGGTTGTTTTCCATCAATGAAATATTTTGGTTTTCAAGTTGCGACAATTTTACATTTTGCGAGCGTTATAAAGAACTTAATTTATTTATTTTTTTACTTTTATTTCTACTTTAATTATAACTGGTGTGAATGGTAGTGGCTGAAATAAGCACCGAAGCTCAACAATTATTTCATTGAAGAATAAATAGGTTAAATATAGTTTAAAACACAAAACATTCCCTCGATGTCATACAAAATATGCATTTACAGAAAATAAAATATTTAGTTAATGTTGCACTAATGTGTTATGTACGTATGCTCAGGAAATATCGGCTATATGAACAAATTCCTATAAAAAGCAGGCGTATGTTAGAAATATTTGGCATCTGATTATACACGATTAGTTGATTAACCTATTTTATATTGTATAAGCAGAAACAAGTAATAATCTTTAATATATTTGGGCTAATACCTAAGTATATTTGTATTGCCTCATCATGATAATAGACTTAAAATATATTAAGAATGAAACACAACGTCTTTTGTGCGTGATAAAAGGTCATTTTATTTGTGGCTTACGTAGAATGAAATATAAATACGTACTAAAAAAAATCCATATGTATCTAAAAATATCTCGAATACCTAATAAAAACCTCTTAATATTAAACAATGATAAAAATAATGACCATATTGACAGACACAGACATTGTATAAATTGTTATAAACGCATTAGTGTTCCTCCGAAATGTGATCAAGAAAATAAATAATTAAAAAACACGAATATGTATCAAGAAAATAATATGAGAAACTGTTTGAAATTTAAAGAATTTTAATAGTTATTATGTGATGTGATTTTTAGTTCTTTTACTGTATATCATTAGACTTCGTTTCAAAAAAACAAAGAGTTTCCCGATTTAATCAATTAACAAAGAACTTATTAATATTTTTTACTGTTAATATACAAACAACTTTTATTTGAACTCAATAACAAATTAGAATTTTCCTTAATTTTTTGGTCATGCTCTTTGCTAACATAATTATTAGACGAATGCATTATTATCAGTATTGACTCCATTATTTTATATTTTAAACTTCAACATATATATTTAGATGAAAATGTACATTCACAATTATTAAATGAAAATTGCTAAAACCCTCGTATATGTATGCTATTTTTTAACGTAGAAGTGTAATAAAATATTTCAATTGGAAATAGTATACTAGAGATACAAAGAACTTGCAATCAACGATTATTGTTTGCAAAAATACTGCTGCATGTTTTTTACTTTTTAAGTTTTTTATACACTTCTTATAAGAAATGAACAATAAATTTAATGTTTCCATTGTAGTTGCATTCTGTTGTCAGTGGAAGTAATGTTTGCATGACGATAATGCCTTGGGCAAACAACAAAAAACCATTTGCGAATGCAAAAAGAAAAAAGCGGTAAAAACTTTAACAAAAGAAACATAATGAATATACATACATATAAGTACGTACATCTTAAACAAATCCCAGAGCTTTGACGAAATAAATGTTTGTACTTGTTTATTCTAAATTAAAAAAAGAGAATTTTAAATTAATTTATCTAATGAAATGAAATGTTATTTAAGATTGGTAAAGTTCGTAAATCAATGTTTCGATGGAGGTGTGGACGCATCAAGTAAAAATGTTGGAAAACCGCAAAATATATACTGGTAAATTTTAACTATAAAAATTCTTTAAAATTGTTGTTAAATAAACAGAAACTAAAATACAAACAAATATTTTGTATCTATATACATTTGTAATGTAGGTTGTTTTTATGTGTACATAAGGTCATTGAGCCGTAAAATATGAAAAATGTGCAAAAATTTTAATTGAAATGTATGTACGTATTATGTATAAGCATTTACTTATATATCTAAACTGCAAACTTTAAGGCTCCGATTCATTATAATAATTTAAAATAATAAATGAGATTTTACATGCAAATGTATAATTATATTAATCAGAAGTTTACTTGTGTTATCTAATGTTTAAAGATTTTTTATGTTACGATAAACATAGATATCTATACGAATGGTTCTATGTATGTATTTATTTTACGCACTTAAACTTACTATCATGTCTAAATACAGTCAACTCTCAAATCATATATTATCGTATAAACATTTCACGATTACGATTTTACCGAACCCCAAAGTATATTATAATAAAGCCGTACTGGTGAAAGGTATTCCCATCAAAATAGAATTATAAATCGAAATCTAAGGTGGTATAACAAAACCATGAGGAATAATAATTACGGAATTTACAGTTAGTATGTTAAAAATGTGGATTATTAAAGCATTTAATTTTTTTTAAACTTTATTCCGGAATATTTTTACTTGTTGCTGATTAAAAAATAGATTTTTTACAAGATTGCTCATAAATAAATTTGGGTCTATCCTTATCAATGTAGGTAGAGAAGTTTACGTCTACTTCAAAGTTATTTATGTAGAATTCAATCGTGTTATTAGTTTGTATGGGGGCTAGGGTAAAATGAGGCCCGATTGTTACAAAATTCGGTAGTGTCATTTAAAGTTTTATAAAACTAAGCATTGCCGATTTTTTGTCGACATAATGAAATATTTAACATAATCATAATGTATAGGCGAAATAATGGACGATGTCAACCATTTCAAATAGAGTTCGTTCAAAAGAAAAGTATGTGCCAAATTTCATCAAATTATATTGATCGACTCAGAATGTGATTGCGAGCCGATTGGTATACTTTAAGGTGGGTGTAGGACCAATATTTTTGGGTGTTACAAACATCAGAACAAACACTATAGTGGTGTAGGGACTAAATATTTTTTTGGTCTAGACATGAATATACATACATATTTCGTAATTACTTATAAAATATAAATTGTTTTTAAAGGATAGTATTTCATTATTTAAATAAGTACGTAAACGGAAATTCGTTATAACCTCGTTTCACTGTATATAGGAGCAAAACATTTAAAGATGCATGTGTTTGTTGTTCACTGGGAATTAATGAAAGAAACAAATAAACAATGATATCACACATGACCTCTTTTTAAACAACGAATTAAATAAAAACAAATGCGAATAAAATGTACATACATATAGAGTGATTATGATGAATATGATACTCTTATACTTCCTGTAATGCTACTGAGAGATTAACCCCTTAAATGACCTAAAAATGTGTGGATATCTTTGTACGTCAGACAAAGAAAAAATTCCATGTTATTTTAAAATTTAAACAGATATATCCATATTCTGTGTAATGTACATATAAAAAAATCTTTTGCTGTAATACATGTTTTTGTATTATATGAATTTCTCTTTCATTTTCCAATAAAGCTATATCTCATAAATAGTTGTTTTGGTGCTATCTAACATGCATATGTATAAGGACTCCCCCAACCGCATGACAAGTGCTCAATCGCATATTTTCTACATATCAAGAAACTTGTATGTAAGTGTGTGTATATAGTAAACATATAAATACGTACAAAATATGTCCATTCGTATGCAGATACATATGTCAGTGTAAGAATATACATATGTAAGCACATATTATGTGTATGTGTGTTTTACATACATATAAGCAAAATAAATATATTCATTTTAGTTTAATTGTTATTTCCGTTTAATGATTTGTTTACAGTTGTATTAAAACCAATTTTTATACATACATGTAAGTAAGTACGTACATGCAAACATATGTATGCATGAGAATGTTTTTATATTTAAATTTTTCTTTTGTTCAATTTGCCGTTTGGGTACATCAAATTCATTGGATTTGTTGTGGCTGTCGATTTGATTTATTTTTTTGTTGATGGTTGGGTGGCGGCTGTCATAACAACAAAAGCAACAACTACAAATACATATAATCGTGTATTCCATTTATTAGGCAAATAACAAAAGAACCGTTTGTAAAACGTAATCATTTTATAAACTTCCGTTTGCTGGTAGCACCAGCCAACATAATACATATGTATGTACTTCTCACCGCTAAAGCTTCTGGTATTGCACTTGCCAATTGCATTTTAGAGTTTTTATTTTTGTACTTTTGGGGTCTTTCAATTGTTTGTCTGTAATTATAAGCAGTCAAGTGCACGTTAATTTGTTTAGTTTAGCATAAAATACACATTTTAAATTCTCTTGAAAGCCTTTTATATTACGTTGAAGCATGGTTCCAAATAAGGGCGTATAAACCATTTTGACAACGTAACTACTTCGTATTTGGACTTGAATGACATTTCGTTGGTTTTTGACCAAAATTGTATGTATTTTGAATATGTTTTATGCAGTGACTTTTCTACATCTCTATCCCCATTTTCAATTGGTTTTCATTTGTAAGGGAAAATTTGGTTTATAAATGCTAAAAATATGTAATCACATTTTTAGATGCGATTAAGATGTCGTTCGTAAAGTAAGACTGGCATTATGTTTTGCTGGGTTATTATGTCAAAATTTAATACAAGAATTCGTAAAACTGAAAACTGAGCTAAAATTCTCAAATTTTGCACGAACAACTCTGATGTCCATGCGAACATTTGGCATTTAAATTTATATTTATACAAGTTATCGAAAATATTTGCAAGACAAATATCAACCAATTATGTATGTTGGCCAATCTTTAGCAGTGCTATTAACTTTTTGTAATTTTTTAAATTAAAATCTGTTTATAGTATTGTGTATACAAACTGAATAACTATGATTCTAGAGTTGTTGTGCAAAATTAGGAAACCCTCTTATGGATTATTATCTAATGTCAACAATGCAAGAAAGAAATTTACTTAGAATAAAAAACAATAATATAAACTATAAACGACAATATTGGAATTTAATTCACCGTAAATATGATTGCGAAACTTATAATTATTTATTTTTTATATTTTGATAACAGAAAATGAATCAGTCAAATTTGTTCTTAACTTCTTTTTACTTCTTGAAAACAATTTAGTTTTCTAATAAATATATACGTATATCAAAAACTGGGCTATACATCATCAACCAAATTATTAGTATTATGACATCATTTTACTATACATACATATGTATGTAATTTACTTAAGGGAATCTAAACACAAGTGTTATCAAATAGTGTGATAAAAATGAACTAATTAGTACATACAAAAAATGTTAAATTCTTAATTTTTTGACAAAATAAAACTGGTTAATTGTTTATTTTTTATTGATTAATATTTTGTTTATTTCATTTGTGTATTTTTTATATTGAAACAGAAAGATGTGCCGTGGCACCAAGTATGGACTCATATGAAACGATTATCTCATGCCTCCAAAGTAAATTCAACCACAACATTGTGTGCACAGAAAACTGATAGTGCAGTGACTGGGAAGTCAATAATATTTCCAAATAAAACTGCCTCATTGAAAGATACTATGTGTGCTCATCAAGTATTTACAAGGCCAGATATGGTAGGAAATAATTTGCTTCTTTTAGAATAAATTTAAATTTATTTCTACTGGGTTTGTTAAAAAATCAATTAAATGACTTGGTTTATGGCTTTCAATTTCACTTTAATATAACTTAATAAATTAATGGTTGTGGTTTAATTTTGAATAAAACAAATTATTTTCACATACTAAAGCTTTTCAGCGATGTATGGATACACATATTTTAAATTTTCTAAAGCTAATTTTAATTTTTCTATGGAAAAGGTTTAGAAATATTGACAAACAATAATATTCGTCTCGATTATTAATTTCGTACTCAATATTTCTTAGTATAAATTTCGCATTTAATATCTTTTACGAGTTTTATTTTTTTATAAGGATGCTAAGGATTCTTGCAATAACTATGTGTACCTATTGGAAAGGTAGGGTTTATTAAAATAAAAACAGTTTAGTTTCAGTTACTGAATGATATTTATATCAATTAATCAATGAATTTTTAGCACAAATATGTAAAGCAACTTTTTACATCAATGTATATACAATTAAATAAAAAGAGATTAACCTTTTTAAATATATACATAAATAAATCAAAAATTACAAAAAAAAATTTTTCGTAATTTTTGTATGCTTTTGCGTATTGTTTATAATATTATATCGTATTATAAAATCAACTTTTTATTATTATTAAATAATCAAGACTAATAAAAATAATTATTCTTGTTTCGTTTTAGGTGAGTTGCAATTATAAAAATTTTATAAAAAAAAACTCTACACATCAGTATAGTTAAAAATTAGGGGCTATAAGACGTAAGTAGCAACATTAAGAACTTTTATAGCGGTTTTCATATTACAAAAAGTTTTCGTTATACAAAAAATCCAAATGGAATTTGTAAATATCATTGGTTAGTTTTTCAATTATTATTCGTAGATGTTTTAAAACATGTTCATCCGTTCAAAATAAATTAAAAAGTTATGGAACCATACTATCTACAATATACTCATGTCTGTATGTTTTTCAAATATGAAATAAGTATTAAGCTTTTTTACGTTTATACTTACGATATGTAAATACAGACAACTAAAATACGGTTATATTCGAAAAAAAACCACAAAACGCACCTGTATATCTATTCGATATGAAGTGAACGGTAGTAATAAGTATGATGAAAACTTGTTGGTAAGGTTTACATGTGTGGTTATTGAACATTAATTAGTGTTCGGTTGTTATTATGGATATTTACATATCAAAAGCTCGAAAGAATTTATATATACCTATATTATTTTTCTGATAGAAATAACTATTACGAATAATTGCAATTAAGTAGCGAAAAATTAATAAAGTATAAAATGTTGATTTATTAATATGAATGCGTTTAATACTTTAATATTTACCAATACTTTCTCCCATACATCCTCTATTATCTCTAAGATTAAACCATTTTATTGCTATTGTCGATATGATTAATGGAATTATTTAATTTTAATTTAAGTTGTGGTTATGTTGACCTTAAACCAAAGGTATGCCTACGCTCAATAATATTTATATAAATATACATAAGTATGGATTATACTACATACCTGTGTACAAATCTGTGAATGTCTACAGATAATAGAGTTATTCAAAAGAATACGCTTTTACACGTATTCTCTATGAATCACAACCCGCTTTTGCCAATGTATCTTGTATGAGACGCACATTTTATGTATTAAATATTCTTTGGTTATACGTATCAAATGTATAATTAATCTATTGAATTTTAAGTTTTAGCATTACTAAAAGTTGACAAGTACCCATTAGAATGCTAGGTTTAAACAAAAACTTTCATTAAGGCACTACAGCAGAAAATAAAATAAAATATATTTATATGTATCTATATACATTATACCGAGTTACCCTCCTCAAAATATTCGCCGTAATGTAATATAATGTTACCCAAAATATTTTCGGTAAGATTTTGTCCCTTCGTGAGCTGGACAGTTTTCAAGAAAATATCGTATGGGGACACTATTTTTCATGTTAAATTCAATATTTTGCCCAGCTTCAAATAATCTTTATTATATTTTATAATGGTTCCTAAAATATTTGTAGTCTATCGAACCCTATTTAGTTATTTTTTTAATTTTACAGTATTTCTTAAAAAAATATGCCAAGTTACTATACTTGGCATATTTTTTTTTTTTGAAAAAAATCTAAAATTTTAAATATTTTAGAATATGACAGTTATGAGTAGACGGTTATTTACGATTAATACAAAAAATTAAAAAAAAAAAAATCAAAAATAACTTTTTTAATTTGGCCCAGCTCACGAATGGTCATTGCTTAAAATATTTTGGGAATCATCACAAAACAAAGCAAGGTAAATTTTAAGATTGGTAACAAAAACACGTTTTTGCATTCCATACAGAGAGAGTCGATCTAATACACATGCATATACGACTCATAACAGTGACTCAGTGTGATCTTGTTGAATATAATTATTTAGTTATATATTTTTTTGTTTATGTATAAAAGCGATCCATCACAAACAATTTAAACATCATTGAAAAAAATTATTTATTGATTTGTACCTTTACAAATATACATATGTATGTTCATTATTCATAAATACACATTTACATATTGATTATTATGTTTACTTTTTAATTTAGATACATATCTATAGTTTATGTATATTTGTAGACGATTGAATTGCATATTAGAATAAATGGCAGATGGCACAATATGTATATAAAAATAACAAAAAACTTTTCCACCTGTTCATATTTACGCACGTCTCTTTAAAACTGATGTATTGTGCATGGGAGGAAATACTTAAAACTTCTTAAATCACAATCATTCTGCCCTGTTAAACTGGGTGTTAACAGAAATCGGAGTTTTGTATTTATTCACCTAGAATTATTTTTGTTAATAAACAGTTTAAGTAAAATGCTAGGTGTTTTCACATTAAGTATTATCAGTAATCATTACAATGGATGTGTTTTAAAAATATTTAAGATATTTCAGTTAAGCTCATACATATAGTTTCTTTAACAATGAAATATCCAATTGTTATTAGAGTGTGTAATGTAAAAATATAAAACGTATTATCCCAGAGATTTTATAAATTAAAAATATGTTTTTGACTGAAAAAAGTTTATAAAATTCACAAATCATTAGGGAAAACCTCCTGTAATTTATTATTTCCTTATATATTGCTTTAAGATCTAATGTGTCTTAACAACCAAACATGCATATTAGGGATATAACTAATTTTGGCACACCACCACGTGATGACCAATGTTGTATAAGTAATAAATGTAATTTTTTTGGGAAATATGGAATCAAAAACATTACGCACCAACACCAATTTCTTAAATAAACCAATTTTAATCTCTTTTTACTCATTTCATTCCCATACAATACCAGAGAAACCCTGTATTTAAAAATTAGTCTTAAACATTAAATTTCATTTACAATCAAAATCTGCTTTCGATATGAAATTTCATTCAATCACGAATGCGGACATATTTAAAAGCACACTTCACCGTTTTTATACCCACCATCAAATAAGATGAGGGGGGTATATTGATTTCGTCATTACGTTTGTAACACATCGAAATATTGATCATACACCCTCAAAAGTATATATATTCTGGATCCTTTGTCCGCCTGTCGTCCGTCTGTCTGTTGAAAGCACGATAGAGTTGGAATGGAAAGAGCTAGAGGAAATTTCACATAAATATTTCTTATAGGTAAGGTTTGTTTGATATTTAAAATGGGCAATATCGGCACGTTTTCGGAAAGCCCCCATACAAGTGGCTCCTCGAAAAGCAGCTTTAACAGTCATAACTTGTTTAAAAATACGAATATAGCGATGAAATTCGACACAAATAAATTTAATACGAACACAATTCTGTCTACCAAATTTTATGAGGATCGACCCATAATTAATCCTACCTCCTACATAAGGTCCCCTTCAGAAAATTACTTTAACGCTTATAAGTGGGCTAAAAATACGAGTATATAGATGGAATTCGAGTCAAACGAGGTTTGATGGTGGGTATATAAGATTCGGCATAGCCAAATATAACACTCTTACTTGTTTATTTTTATTTCCACCACTATATTTTAAAGCCTTTTTATTATATTTATTTTGTGCCCGGCTTTCCCCTACTCTCTATACAACCGTCTGCTTTATTTCGCAACACGCCGACCGGCACTTAATTGCGTTTTTTATAGTTTTGCAAAACTTTTTTTCAATATTTTTAGTTAATATTTTCATAGAAAAATATCAGAAAAAAAACATTTGAATAACATGTTTAAGTAAAACTAGTTTCAATTATTGCCTTTTAATGTATTTTTTTAATTAATTAGTCGACAACTTGATAATTTCTATAAAAATAAAAGAAATATTCAAGTGTTGTTCATATTGTTTTTGTTGAAGTTGTTATTAATATAAATTTGTAAGTTTTTGTTGTTATTTTGTGAGTTGTAACAATTGCATTTGAAAAATAATTATATTATTAATTTTTAATTTTTTTTTGCAAGTTCTTTACATTTGTGATTTAAATTTTTTAGCTGACTGATAAGAGCTGGTTCACACTGGGAAACTTTTGATTTTGTGTGTAAGAGAAAGAGATGGTTGATATTTCTTTATCTTTCTCTCACACACAAAAATCAAAAGTTTCCCCAAAAAAGTTTCCTAGTGTGAACCAGGTCTAACTCTTAATATATAGAATTGAAATATTTTTCATTTCCATCCTTTTTTAATAAATTGAATTTATTTTATTTTTATTTACGAAAAACAAACCGATTTATTTTCCGAGTATCATTAAATTCTACATTCCAGTACAATAGCATTAAAATTTAATGATAATATTTGGCCTTTATTAAAAATATTAAAGGTCGTAATAAAATCTTTCCATTTAAGTAGTGCTTCAGAGTATTAATCTGCCTAATGAGTCTCCTTATGAGGAAATATGAACAAAATATTTAAGAAACATAATAAACTTAAAATTAATTGTATTTGCTTAATTAAAATTTAATAATGTATATGTACAAAGAAATACTTTCGTTTTTATTTTTTAGATGTTGGCAAACTTGTCTTGTGCAAAATAATAGATGCGTAGAAAGTATTTTATATAGCAAGTATTAATCATTCACAACGTAAATAAAATTAATTACATTTGAAACCAGATTTTGTTGCACTACAAGCCAAATTGTTTATAACATTTAAACTATTTCTTTTACGATTTTATAAATGTTGGTATCAATTGTAGATATTAAATTGTACAATAACATCACAGGTTTTAAAATTGTTCATTATTTTTTAGAAATTAGAATTATCAATAATTTATTTATTGTGAAAATTACACCCAAACATTTTACTCATATTACTATATAAAAATTTTACTTTAGAAATATTGCAAAAATTAAATACTTATTAAAATTAAATAAATATCGAGCTTATTTTGTTTAATTTCGAATCATATGTAAACGCATAATATTAGGACCAATAGAAAATAAATATTTATAATTCATAAGCCGGCTTTAAGCGAGCATATCTTTCTCCATTTTAAAGACGGCAAGAAATTCTTAGGAGTGTTTAAAACGTGCTGGCGACTAAATGACTGTTTTGAATTCATTAATATACATAGTTAAATTATTATATAAAAGCAATACATATTTGTTGCCGTTTTAGATTGTGGCAATATTTAAAATGGAAGTTGTTTTAATTAATAAACATTTTTCAATGATTTTAATTCTATGGGATTACCTCATCACATATATGAAATTTATAAAGGTGTTATATACTCTCTCTCTTCCTCTCTATTTCTCTCATTTTTATTAAGTTATTTAAAAAAAAATAAGCAAAATATACTTGCATTTTTCTGTGGCTTTGTGGTTATTCGACTTTTTAGCTGCAAGTGCTGGTATTAAAAGTAAAATGCCAACTTGTATTAAATAGAACCAAGAAAAACAAGTGTTTTTATTCAATAAACCTTTTTAGTTACTACAAACTGGTTCACTGTAGTTAAAAGTTGACTTAACCAATTATGATTGATAAACTAGAAATTTATATTAGGGTGAGCAATCAAACTTGAATAAAATTTTAGTTAACCATTGTGAGCTTCATATATAAAACTAACTGGAAAACGAGGATTCTCTTGATATGCAAAAATTAAAAAGTACATTCCAATGATTACCCTTAATCGTAAAAGATTGATGTTGGGATAAACATTCATGGTAGAAAGAAAGCAATTGTTGTACCGGTTGGGAATTTTTTAAATATTTCTACAGGGAACTTCGATGTATCTAAACACACCTACATATATACATACATATGTATGTGAACATGTAGATGAATGAATTGTTTTGAATACATTCATTTGACTAGGTTGCTTTATGTGAGACCTTCAAAATAATATTAATAGGCGTTTACTTAAGTAGTAAAAATACCCACATACCTATAATTTATCTATGTATGTACATATGTATGTATGTCTTCTTAAGTGTCAGACATTTCACATATTATGGCCACATTTTTTATTCTAGTTGTTTAACATATAACAATATGTTTCTATATCATTCGGCACATACCGAAAGAAGTAGACATTCATTTTTGAGTTCAATGATATATTGAACTCAAACATAATATATTCAATGTTTCAGCACTTTTGGAAAATTTTTAAAAATGCTTCAACATATGAAATGCAAGCATTAAAAGTATTAATGCAAATAATAACCACTCTCTGCTATAAATATATTTGTAAAATTGTTTATAAGAAAAAAATTTATGTTTGTAAACAGCTGAGCATTAAATCATTTTTAACTAATTTCAATGCACTTAAAGACTTGTATGTCAAAACTAGTATTTTTGAGTCCGAAAATATTTTAAACATTTTTCCTAACTATATTATAAATTATTGAGATAATTTAGATTAATTCCGCCTTTAAACAATTGTAATTTTTTAAATTTGATCGAATCAAAACCATAACAAATTTTAAAACTGCGGAGAACTTTAAATGTATGTAAAAAGCGTATGTGTGTTCCGAATTTCATCAAAATCGGACGCTACATGTTTTGTTGGATTTTTAAAAATTATAAAAGTTTGAATGTAGTTTTATAGATTACATTGAAAAAGCTAAACCAAATGAATCAACCACTATAAAAAAACATAACATAATTATAATATGGAGTTATTAAAGGTTTCGTTTAATAAGTAATAAGCTAATATCTGAACAAAACTAAATTTATTGTCAAGATATAAATATGGCATTTTTTAGCCTTCACGCACAATTAAAAAAATAAGAATTTAATATTTCCTAGCAGATGATAATAAAGGAAAAATTATTTCGTAATACATGAATTATGATGTTATATGTAGATACTTTTAGTTAGAGAAAATTTAAATACATACATGTATATGTATTATATGTATACATAAGTGTGAATGTAGATATATGTACATCTTTTTTAATAACGTTTTATTTACAGTTTTGCTTCCGGGCTAAATTAATACCAATCAAAATATCAATAGAAAATACATTTTAACTTAATTTTTATAAACGTGACAAACAACTTAATTAAATAATTTTCATAAACAAGTAAGAGTGCTATATTAGGCTGTGCCGAATCTTATATACCCTTCACCATAGTGTATTTTAAACATAATTGATCTTACAGTCTAGTTAATAAAAACATTAAAAAAATTTGAGTCGATTTAAGCCGAATGTTTCGGCGGCGGCTCAAGCAACTAAATATAGTTTGGCGGCGGCTAAGCTCCCACTCGAAGCCGGGACTTCGACCTCTGATTCATTGCTGGTAAACATTGACGAGACGTAGATTTTGTTTTTGTTTATCGTAAAAAAATTGTTTTAAAAAGCACTTGGAAAAAATTTGTGTTAGTTTTAAATTTCAAACTTACATTATTCGCATACAAATTATTGTACAATAACTCACAATCTACTCTTATATAATTGAAAACGTTTTAAATACTTTTTTCTATTCATTAAAAAATATATTTGCAAAACAAAGGGAAAATTATTTTATTTTAACAAAAAATGCAAATCATTTTTTTTTGCTGTGTATTTTTTGTATGTTTGGATTCCAAACATACAAAAAATACACAGCTGAATAAAACCAAATACATCTACACACACACGTGTACATCTATTTCTATGTACAGTGTTTTTGTTGCTTTTTTAACAATTTTTTGATGAAATTTTCAGAGGTTGTCTCGGATTTTTGCTCATATCTCCGTTATTTACCGACCGATTTTGCTGATTTTAAATAGCGATCTTCTCGAAAGCATGTCTAATAGAATTATTGAAGATTCGGATCTCGCCGATTGAAGATTCGGATCTCTCCTCTAAAAACTGATTTCAACAGACAGACAGACAGACGGACATGGCTTAATCGACTCCGCTATCTATAAGGATCAAGAATATATATACTTTATAGGGTCGGAAAATTATATTATAGAAATTACAAACGGAATGACAAACTTATATATACCCTTCTCACGAAGGTGAAGGGTATAAAAATATAGACACCAATGGAATATCAGAACACGATAAACATATTGATTGTATATTTATATATTATTAAGAAAAAATGTTTTTTTATGTTTTTGAGGTTGTTAACTATCTGGGTAATTCGTAATAATTTGTAGATAACTTCTTTACATAATTCAGAGCCTTCACCAATTAAATAAAGTAGTTATAATGTTTTAACTTCTTCTAGAATGTATTTTATAACCCACAGTACTATTCTATATCAGGTAGCGGCCAATATTCCATTCTTTTGCAAAAGTATAAAATTTTGTATATGGGAACCAAGTTTATATGTATGTAGTCATAGCCAAAAGATAAACATGTGATTGGTGGATGATACGATCTTTAATTCCATTACTATATAAAAAACTAATTAGTGCACTTATTAAAAAACACACTTTCGTCATTGGACTGTGTTACCAATAGATTATACTAGTTGCTTCTACTGATTTCCCATGGAAAATAATTATTAAATATTGGTTCTGTAAATATACCTTCACTTTACTTTAAAATCAGCAAACTCATAACCCGTTTTAGTTTTTAAATGTACATATACAGCAAAAACAGCTAAACACATTTTTTAATAGTTAGCTAAATTACTTACGTATATATTTGTACATACATATTTGTAGGGAAGTACATGTATACAAGAATACTTTTACGACTTAAAAAATTACATAAGTTTGATGAAATTATAAGTTACTAAATAGAAAATATGTTTGAACCGTAGCTGTAAAGTTTCGAATACGATTAATAATCAATTAACTCGTTGCTGCTCGCTCAAAAAATGATGATTCTTAATTCTTAGTTAGATTCCTCGAGTACTACGCAAATATAAATTTTAATCAATAATGTTATTGATATTATGAAACTACATATGTATATTTTTACATTAAGTTTAATGAAAAACAGTTTTTCAATTTATGACATAAATCAGCATATTTTTGGAATAATTTCGTTAAAATAATCTAATTAATAATGACTACGATTATTAATCTTTTTTACAGGTATGTATAGTACTTTTTCATTAAACATTTAACATTTTTTAATTCATTTCTGCATTTAAATTGAGCATCTCATATTGAAGCAATATAAATGCGATTTTGTGTTTTATCTCAGTGCTATGCTTCGATGATTCCAGCAGTTTCAAAATTGTTGTACTGATAGTGTTACCAGTTTGGGACATTTTCTTTATTTACAAAAAATTAAGGAATTTTATAAAATAATGTGTATTCTGAAAGAAGTACATCAATGTTTTTGAAAACATATATCGTATATCCTTAAACTTGGATTTAAATTGTTTTTTAAACAGAATTTTTCTCAACCTATGTTTTTGTGCCTATTGCTACTTTAGCATTCGAGCATGTTGTTTACTATAAGACTACTAACATTTTTAGACTTAGATAAGATTCGTATTCCACAGAGACGTTAAAAATTATATCTCTAAAAATATTTTAATAACATAAAAACTCATAGGAAGCATAATAATAAATTACAAATGTTATATTTTAAATTAAAGGTGTTAAATTTACATTTGTAATTTTTAGCAATCCTTGTTGGCCGGACGCGTACCCGTATCTTCAATGACGGGTCCAATTAAACGAGGACTTTTATGGCAACAACGAGATCGGTTATTTTCACGTTGGAAAGAAAGGTATGAACAATAAACAAAGACTTGATTCATTATATTATACATCATTCAATAAAATATTTTTAAAAAATTTTTTTCAGATATTTTATTTTGACACGTGACTACCTTCATTGTTTTAAAAGAGCATCAGGTTCGGCAAATGACCGAGCTTCTGACATGGGACAATTTATATTTAAGGTGAGTCTGCATAGAAATAAAGAAGCCAAATGAATTTTGTTTCAGTTTTTGTTTTAATATCATTTTTCAAAATAAATGAACTAAAGTTAAATTTATATTAAGCAAGATTTATATAAAAATAGCAAATAATTTTGGCAATACATTATACTGTAACACAAATAATGTATAATAACATAAACAATTGCTCTGTTAATTCAAACCTACATAACATAATTAATGTTTTGTTGAGGCTGACAAAAATTTGATAGTAGGTTAGACACAATTTGTTTGCTCTATCGGTCAAACATTGCCCGACTTAGAGGAGGTCAAAGTTGGACATTTTGGCCATACAGGGTTTTATTGATATAAGTATAGCATTTCCCATTGGTCCTAGCATAAAATTGTCCAAAGGATTTAGATAGGTATTTCTTTATTCTTTCCAAACATTTTTTAAATTGTTTAAAATTGTGTTTTTTAAGTATTTTTTTAATGTGACCTTTTTTGCTTAAGCGGTCTAAGCTTTCTTTTGAGTAAAACAAAATACAACAAAAACGTCCGTTTTGAAAAAATAGAGGAAAATTAAGTGCCAAATATTGAAAAAAATTTCATTCATGAATTAAAAAAATATTTTTTAAATATTTTTAAACAAAAAAGGACCATTTTTAAAATATTATAAAAAAATTAAAAAATATTTTTTTGGAAAGAATGAAGAAATAGCTATCTAAACTCCTTTGGTAGAACCAATAGGTGAAAACTTACACTCATTTAAATAAAACCCTGTGTGACCAACTTTGACCTCTAAGTCCGGCAGTCTTGACCGATACTGCTGAAAATTTGTGTCCTACAGTCCTAACCTTGGTGCAAATTTCATCCAAATCGGAAGACATCAATTTCTCATATAAGTACATATGTATATGCAGTGCATATGTATGTATATCTACTATTACATATGGAATGAATTATGAACTATAAATTCTCTAAAAACTAAAAAATGTAAATTATTAATTTTATGTGTGATTTAAGTTTGTACAACATATTAAAGTAAGTACATATACATATATATGTATGTATGTATGTCTACATGATATGGTGGCACATATTCAGCGTTGGTTTACAATTCATTCACCTATAGACTTGATGTGAATTTTATTTTGTATATCTTTCATCTTATATTAATATCAAAAGTAACAGAACAAAAAATATTAATTCTTACATATTAATTCAAAGTAACTCTGACTACTTATTTACTCGTAATATTTGAAGGCAAGTTAAAGGAAATTTACTTAATAATATTTTGTGACTTGCTAGTGAGAAACTTTTAGCTTTAAAGAAACTATTGTTTATAAGCAATATTTGCGTGTTGCTGAAGATAAAAGTAAAATAATTATTTAATGAATAGAATTGCATAGAAATAAGATTAAAAGACAAAAATGTTGCAATTTAAACAAGTAAGAGTGTCGACTTAGTCAATGCCCTAAAAATACTGTTAAAATATCTGTTTTGTAAAAATAATAATCCAAATATATCGCGAATTCACTTTTTTAACTATGTACACAATAAAATACTCAATACTATTCAAGCTGTCGGGTACAATGACAAAATCAATTATCTTAAACGTTTATTTAAAATTTATTCATTTGTTTGCTCTGTGTAGCCCATCCCAGGCAAGCAACAATTATGAATCACTTCTTCTTAATAAAATATTAAAATAATTTACTACAGATAAATACAGTAAAAAATACAAAATGTTTTGCTCACATACATACACATATACATTTATATGAATGAATATTTTTTAATTTCTGTGAATGAAGTCACAAAACCATAATGTACATTTGTGTACATGTAAATTTTTACACTTGTGACGAATAATGTGAAAGTACTCAAATACTCAACAACTTTTATATTAATTCAGCAACGATGGACTACAAGATAGTCATTACATACGTAGATATGTAGATACAAGACGTATTTATATCTATAGGAACTAGTATATTGAAACATACATACATATATACAAATAAAAAATTTCACATTTTTCATCACGTAGAAAATAAAACAAAAACATCTTCATATGAACTTGTACACATACACATTTTAACATCATTATACAAACTACATACATAAGAATGGACTCATTACATTAGAAGTGTCCAAAAAATATTGGTTTTGCTCGGATGGGCCTTTTTTTGTTTATTAGTTAGAAAATTATAAATTGAATTATAATTTAGTAATATTTTAACGTGTTAAAAACGTGTTTAATTTTATAGCAGTTTTTTTTAGCATTATTTATACATATTTTTTAACACGCCTAATATACATATGTGTGCCTATGTATAATTAAATTTTTAATGAGAAGAATTCAATAGAATTAAAAAATAACACATTTAAATAATTTAAATTTTGAGAATAGATTTTTTAATTTTCTTGGCACTTTATCAAAAAAGCCAAAAAATGTATAATTTATTTTAGCTAGCTTACATACAAATCTCGTACATTTTAAACTTGACATAATTTTATAATTACTGCAGTACCAATATTTGTTTTATCTTCGTTATCATTTTACAAATAATTATATGCCAACCTTATTTACCCTATTTTAACAACATTAGATCGGCCCACAAGTTGAGATCCCAAAATATTTTGGCTTTTGCAAAAAAACTTATAAAGGGGACACAATTTTACATGTTTAAAAATGTTTGCGGTAACCCCGTATGGGATCAAATATGAACTTACAGGTTGATTTCATCGCTAGGACTATTATTTTTTATAACAAAAAGAAAAACAAGAATAACACAAACGCATGTTATTAGTTTGTAGTATACATTTATCTACATAGATGATTGTTTATTATACATATGTAAAAAAACACCTTCCTATGTATTTTAAAAGTTATAATATTTTAGTTTTTAGCTTCAGTTGAGAAATTCGGCAAGATTTAATGACCGAAAGACCTAGTGGCTATTATATTTTTCATTTTAGTTTTGTTTTATTGCTTCTTAGTGGAGAAAATGAAAATAATAAAAAGTTTTAACTTAAATGGAGGTTAATGATCGTTTGACGTAATTTTATTATTATTGTAAGCAATTGTTGGAAGTTTTAATAGAAATGATACTAAATTTCAGTTGACTTACTATATCGTTCAAAAGTTAACACAAAAATCTTAAGAAATATAAAACACTCATACATTAAAGAGCTTAACTTCCATCAAAATATTTTACGTAGATCCGTCTGGAAGTGGTAAATGTCATAGGTTGTACGTACATATTTTCATAATAAAAGCCACGAATGCTTCTAAATGATGGCAAACTAATGTAGTAAACATATTTTTAAATTAATGAGAAAATGCTATTTTTATCAAATATTAAAATTGTTTCATTCAATATATGGATAACAATATTAATGACATAAGTATGTAATAAATACTATTTATAAGTTACATTGTTTTTTAAATAATTGTGAATTTACATAATCAAGACTTTTTCATTCTTGCAGGTAAAATTAGTTGACGTTGAAAAGGTGGAATGGCTAAATCGTCGTTCATATAGTGCGATTGGTTTGCTACTTGGCAGGGAAGGAAGAGTTTTACTACGTTGTGATGAAGGCCTTGAAGATTGGTTTGAACTGCTAGAGGTAGGCAATAATTTTTTGTTAACAAAAATTTCAACTGGAGTCCTAATGGACACTTATAATATTAAATAGTACTTTTGAATTCTTTAGTACTTTTATGCTATATAGTGTTTTATCCATTTGCTTTATCGTTATATACAAAATTATAACTATTAAGTTAAAAAATAACATTTTAATATTAGTGTTTTTTATTTTATTTTTTTTAGGAATGTACGATAACTTCTAAAGAACGTCGCAAAGCACTTAAAATTGCACAAGGACCTAGATCAAGAGCGTCTTTAGCTGCTCCTGTATCTCATGCTGCATTGCAGAGTAATCATTTCGGATTAGGTGGCACTTATTCAAGTGCATTGGACGATTGGCTTATGACGAATGGAAGTGGCATGGGTGGAGTTAGAGGTCAAAAGTTGGTCACGAATAGTATGTGTGGTTATGGAGGCACGAATCCTTTCTTATTTTCTGATTCGGTACCAGATTTAAGTGTTTTAAATAATGAGAATCATAACCACAGTAGTGGCTTGTCAACAAATCATTCGACTCCTCAGAAAATACCATATTCAGCTAGTAGCAACAACAGTCGTTACTCGAATGGTTATACCTCACAAAATAGTTCATTTTCTAATTGCAATGGTTTGTATGGCTCACCTCGACGTATATTTATAAACAGTAGCTTCGGTTCGACTCATATCGTTGATGAAGAGACTGAAGATGGTGAGGTAGAATTGAGACGTCCTCGCATTTTCCGGCACTTAAGTACGGAAAATGGTAACGAATTGGATCGTGATTGGTTATATCGTAAGCCGAAGGCCCCAACAGATATGCGTCATTCAGGTAATTTTTTAAATTTGCGTTTTAAAACTTGGTACTTAATAAAATATTTTCTCTCGTAGTACAACCTATGTTGCCGACTCACAATAACACTTCCTCCAATAAACAAATTTCGGATCTGGACTATTCTGCGCATGACAGTGGACTCGATACACCACCATCTACACACCGTCCGTCCAGTTATCGCGAACCACCACAACATAATAGTCATACCCGTGCGTCACCAAGAGACTCTACAGAAACCTCCGTATCATCCTCCCGCGGAACCATGTTAAATTCTCCTGGTGGTAGCTTTCGAACTAAACAGATGCAGCAAGTCTCTAATTTAAATCAGGTCAATGCTCTTCATGGATCTCGTTATAGTGTTCAAGAACGAGTTTTAAAAATTCGTAACGAAGAAGAGCATTGTACCTCGATTAAATCGTCAAATCGCTTGAACCACAACGAACTGTATGATCCTAATCAAAATCGTTACTATAAGAACGGCAACCAACCACCTGTATCGATGACGCCACAACATACTCCCGTAAAAAAGCAGCAGTTACATTCTCATAATCTTCAAATGCAAAATCAGTATCAAACTGCGAATGGTAATGCTAACGCCAACACTGTTAACAATAATAACAATTCTATTAATGGCAATGTACAGAATGGTTCCGGTATATTTCGAGAACGTTATCAACATCCAGCTTTGGCGGCTATAATTAACGAAGCTCAGGGTATGAAGTTCCGAGGTACGTTAAAGAACCATTTGAGCAGATTATGGTGAATGTAGCATGTAGTGAATTATTTTATGTTTTAAACTGACTTATGAATATTTTAGGACTAAATATTTAAAATTTTACTAAAAATATTAATTTTGTATTTTCCCAAGAATATTTTCCTAAGGAATATTCTTGTATTCGGATAGTAAACATACTCTAACACATTTTGTATAATAAATACCATTTTTTCTTCTGACTTTATTTTTTATTTTTGGACAATTGACTGAAATTAAGTTTTACATATATGTACATACATAAATAATAACCTTTGGTAGAATTACCATACAATGAAAATACAAATAGTTTTTTTATTTTTTGCAAGAATAGAATATTGAAATCAGGCACTTGTACAATAAATATAAATTTATATCTAATTAAATAACTAATCAATGTTTAAACATTTTTTTATTTTAAAATAACCGCATGCCTGCACATTCTTCATGAAATAAAAATAAAATATTCGCCAATTCACACCTATAAATACATATAATAATAAAAATTGCACATACACAAATATTAATAACAAATTAAAACAACAGCCGAAGCATGAATCACAAAAAATAGAATAAAAGAGTTTTGAACATTATTGTAATAATGTGAAGAATACATTGATTTTTAAAACAACAGATCGTTCTTATTCCGACTGTCAGCAAATGCCGCTACGACGCAGTGTTAATAATAATCCATCACCACTAACCAATAGGAGAAATCACGTAAATCCCATATTTGGAACACCAACTCGAGTATAGCTGATACAAATTTAGTGACAAATACATATTGCAGATAAATGCAAAGATATGTATTAGAGACAATTTTTAATATATTTTGTATTTTAATGGGTATAAAACAGGTAATAATAAATACATGTATGTATATGTATTTAGTTAGAAATAAATACGTAACATGATCATAATTACTTTAAAAAAATATTCAAATATATTAAAACGTAAAATCAACATATGTATGTATATGACATATATGTACATAACTATAAATAAAAAATAAATTGTTTTACTATTACTATATTAATATTTAATACATATGTATGTAGAATTAATTTAGTATTTATAAATACTGTTCACATTTTCATCTGGCTTTCAAAAAACTATGGTAATAAAGTCCGGTGGTTTAAGCTTTATTAAGTATATCTTCAGATGAAAAATGAGCTGTAGAATATAAAGATTCCAATGTGTTATTCTAACCTTTAATAATTAGATAGATTAGAACCATTAAACCATTGGTATCAATTACAAATTATAAATATAATATAAATAATAAATGAATAAACCATTGGTATAAATTATAAACATAAACGAATATAATTTTTTATCTAAAAATCGACGTAAACAAATACAAACTGTGAAATAAGATATAATTATCAAATATGTATACATTTTTTATACTATATTAAGTTTAGTTAATAAAAAATAAACTTTAATAAAAAATACCTTAAAATACTTAAAAAATACTCTTTCCTGAAAATAAATTAAAACATGATTCTATACTATAAATATTACCAAACACCAAATATTAAAATTAGTAAATTAGCAATGAATAATTACACACTTGGCAAAATAAACATACATATGTACGTATAGTAAATTCTTTATTGCAGTATTGTATTATGTTACTCAAAATATAACAAAGTAATAACTTATATAATAATGCAAATATATTGCTTTCGATTTTGGTATTTTAGTCTAAAGAAAAAAATGCCAACAATTATACAATATGTATTAGTATTACAATACTTTTTATTTTACAAATGACTTTGACTTACTCAATAGGAAAACAGTAAACAAATATAATAAAAGTATATACATACATAAATAGTTATATATGTTGTTTCATTTAGAAATTGTTATTAAATACCATTAATTTGTTTAAATTATGGTCTGGTAAGTACCTACGCCTGTTTATGTTAAGTATATTTAACAAGAAAAATATCTTACGTAAACTCTAAAACTTTTAATGGTAAATAAAACACCCAAGAGTTTATGGTTTATGAATTACTAGTAGGTGATATATATAACCCTTTGGTGATATATTGTCCTCTGACAGGAAAAAAATGTTCAATTTTAGAAATTGTTTAAGCGAAAGTATTTATTTAGCTTTGTTGAAATAAATGAGACAATTATTTTATTATTGATTTGGTTTTGTTTCAAAAAATCTTATTTGAAACATTTTTATGTCTTAAACGATATGACATCGATTGTGAATTGAACAAATATTATCATTGTGATATTAATTCGTTTCGCATAAAAGGATACACTGGTTCCATACAAAAATAAAACCCGTAAAAATCAATTACAGTTCTGACTTATATGGGCAATGTAACCGAATTTAAAAAAATCGATTTAGATAGCGTCGATGTAATTATTCTCCTACTGGTCCTACCCAAAAATTATCCAAAGGACTTAAGACAGCTGCGCAATGTGACCGAACTTAAAACATCGGTTTGGATAGCATCGATGTAACAAAAGTCTTTAGATAGCTATCTCTTAAATTAAGAAAATAATTTTTTAATATTGATAAAATTATTCTTAAATTAACGTAATTTTATTATAGAATTTCCACTCGTATTCCATTAAGCGTTTATAAATCCTTAAAAGAAATTGCATAAGACTTTTTTTAGCAAAAAATTGCATAGTGTGGTAAAGAAATAAAAGAATATTTTTCTTTAGAAGTTAAGATTTGACCGAAATGTTACGAAAAAAATTTATCATCACACCGACGAGTTCTGGGAAAATTAAACACACATGTGTTCATATATGCCAATAAGTTTTAGACACTAATAAACAAAATAAGAATCATCGAAACAAAATCGACATTTTTGGTCCACCTCTAGTGTACATATATACATATGTTTTAAGCTTGTCTGTTTTAGTATTGAGAACTTTTAATTCCAAATGAAGAAGAATAGCAATTAAAAAGCTTTTTACTGGTTTGTTACCTCAATGAACTTAAAGCTTATTATTAGTAATCATAAAATTTAAAACTGATACGTATCAGTAAATAATTATGAATATTGTTCTCAAAAAAAACACAAACTCCTCTATCCTAAGGTGCAAATAGTATTTAAAGAGCTTTTTCATACAACGATGCAACAGACATTGTTTTTGTGTTTTTCTCCACAATATTTACTCATCATCCCCCGTAATCAAATGTATATAGACACAAAAAAATTACCCAAGTGATGGTATATATTTTTTCAATGATGTGAAATAAAACATCTTCTGGACAATCTAAAATAAAAAGGAAACTAATAAAATATCCGGGAAGAAAACAGAACCTCACAAAATACACACATATGTATGTATATACATAAATGCCTGCATAAATTGACTAAAAACCCAACACATTGACGAAGTCACATATATATACACGAACATCTTGTATATACATACGGAGTGGAAACAATATCAAATTTTATAAATTTATCAGTAAACATTATTAAATATTAATGTAAATTGTTTAAAAATTACGTATCTAAACAATTTTAACACTTCGGTAAAAAACTTAAAATTAAAGTGAATTTGTTATTTGATTTTTTTCGTCAGTTGTTAGTTGGTTATTTTACAAAAGAAATTTCCAAATAGAAAAAGGATACTGTGGCTAAAACATACACATGTATGCAGGTTTTCTGTAAAAAATCTTCTTAATTTAAGAGCAAACAAAGATAAAAATATATATGTATGTATGTGTGTGTACGTACATTCATATATATAAAATAACACTACCTTAAACGTAATTTAATCAAAACAATTGCATATTTTTATATTTTGTTTAACATCCAGTCTGAGAAGATGCGCAGTCGTACGGAAATGGTTACTACCACATTTGTGGATTCCGAAGAAGATTATAGTGATGACGATGATTCCGAAGAAGATTGGAGACCGTCAGCATCCAATAAAAACGGTAAAAAACAAAAACAACAAAAATGTAGTGGTGTCCCATCAAAGAGGGGACGAAAGCGTAAAAGTAATTCAGGACAACCTAATAAAAATTCAAAACGTAAAGCCACCTATGAAGAAAGCGAAGATGACGATAAAGATGAACTAAGCGAAGACGACTACGACTACAATGAATTCGAAACCATATCCGGTCCATCAACAAAAAAACCATCAAGTTTACCTCCAAAAAAGCAATATTCTGACAAGAATTCATCCACATCTGGCAATGATGACTCTGGAGAAACTTTAAATTTATTAGTATACATTAAGGATTTGACAGGAACAGACTTTAATAAAAACAGTCGTATGTGTTTATGGCGTAAGGATAGCAATAATTTGCTACAAAAATATATACGTGTTAAAACTACACCAGAACAGTATATATTCACATCAAGCTCAGTGGTAAGTTATCCAATTAGCAAATTGTAAAAGAGGATTTAATCGATAATTTAAATATATGAATTTTATATGTATATATTTGACAAATACAATAATCCAGCAAATGAAGTGTGGAAAAAGATGTAGTATTTTCATCACATCTAGTAACCCGAAGTGCTTCAAATTCGGGCGAAAACGCTATATAAGAATTTTACATCAGCGTGTCATTGGAGGCATGTTGATCATTTTTGGCAACTCTGAACTACATCTAATCTCAGTTTTAGAAGCATTAAAAATCCCATATTTGGATGTCAACAGTAAAACACATTCTATAAATGTAATTTTCATTGGGGTTTCAGCAAACCTTGATGTACTTCAAATATGTTATTAATAATGACTTTTCTACATCTCTTTTCTCACTCTTAACTGGGTTTTCATTTGTAAGGAAATATTAGTGAATAATATATAAATTATTATCGCATTTTTAGATGTGATTAAGATGTAGTTTGTAATAATAATTAATTTAAAACGATAAAAATATTACAAAACCTTAAATACTTAACGGGCAAGTATTGATAAAACCTTTGTATTTTTTTATTTTTTCTATACAGTACTCCAGTTTCGACGACAAACGCATTTCTGATTTTTATGATATTAAAGTCACGTCCATAGATTCTAGCAACCGACGTGTTAAAATAATTAACCCATCTGAATTGCAAAAAATATATCATAAGGCTCTAAAGTATAAAAACAATACTGACGATGATATTTTGAGTGATGAAAAGTCAGACATTGCTGAGAACGAACAAATTTGTGTAAAAGACAAGAAAAATCTTAAAAAATTATGTGAAACTGTGACAAAACATCATCAAGACGAGGATGATGATGAGGAAGAAGTTGAAGAAGAAAATGATGAGGAGGAAGATGAAGGTGACTTGGAAGGAGATGACGATGACGATATTGAAGAAGATGATGAAGCTGATGATGCTTAAGTACATTACGACGAGAGTGAAAATAAATGGAAAAGATAACTTACTACAGCAACTATCGATATAAGGCAACGAAAATCCCTTTCAATTCTGTAGAAAACATAAATGCATAATTATAATATAAAATAATATGGCCAGCAAAATTACCCAAAATAAATACTACAATACTGCCCTGTAGGATTTTGTGAGTTAACTAAAAATCAAGTTAACTTTTTTCTAACTTATTATGACTAACTTCAAAGTAACTCAAAAATGATCGAGAAAATGAGTAAACATTTCAATATTACATATATTAATATTTTTAGTTAGGAATAATAATATAAGATATACATATAAAATGGTGTATATAAAAAGAAATTGATTGCATTTATATTCAACAATAATTTGGTAAAATAGTATAAAAATATAAGAAAACTCTTACTTATTTGTGATTAACCATAAGTTAGTTTAAAGCTAACTCAATATCCTACAGGGTGACTATACTGACACATGCAATTTAATTATAGTGATATGGAAGAAATGTCTACATAAAATATACACAATTGTAAAGTTCAATACGAAATTAAAATCGTTTTGAATAGTAAGATTTACACGTAGTATCTCGATGTTTTTTTTTTCATTCGATAAAATTATGCAATAACACAGCGAAAGTTAGCCTTCAAAAACATAAAAATATTTAAAATTAACATTATGATAATAGTTTTTATCTTAATTTTAAGGAATAAAGAATAATATTATTTAAGCCATCTAAATTTAAGAAAGTAGTTTGGGGCTGACATAGGTTTAATAAAAATTTAGTTAAATCAAATTTGCCAAGATAATAAATAAATATTTGGCAACAAAATATTAAGTATTAATGATTTATTGATAAACGTTATTATCGGCAACGAATACTGGGGTTAATTTTCAATAGTAACAATATTATATTATATTTAAAAATAAATTCAGTTAAAAACAACTAATTTATTTATTTATATATTCAAACAAAATAATATATAAATTCAACAAAACGATTAATCACAAATTTTAAAAGGGTTAAATTCAGGATGCACCAAGTAAGGTGAAATCGTTAAGGTAGCTGATTTTTATTTGTTTACTTAAAAAGTGTTTGGATTGTGTCAAAATAAATTAAGGGCCTAATTTCATAAATCCCTACGACTCACTTTCATAAAAGTTTCAGATGAAGAGGTATTAAAACACTGTCCTGCTCCAGATACAAGTTGAATGCAACGACGGTTTTATATGTAACATTGTGAAAAACACAAAAACTATTTCATTCCAATGTTTATTAGGTGTTCAGTGGTTTATTATTTTCAATTTTAGAAATTTCATTTTGACAAAACCCTAGAGAACAAAAATATTCAATTTGTTGCTGAACCCGCGCTCGTCTAATTGCATCATGGTTCAATTGATTTCGTATTTTAATCATGAAATTGTAAGCTCAAATACATTTTAAACAACAGCAAAAAACCAGAAAAGAAATTTTAATTACCTAAATCTCGTTTTCAATAATTTTATTTATCGAAGTTCAACCTATATGAAAATTGGGTATTTAATTATGTACTATTTCTTATTAAATTCACACACAACATTCTATTTAAAACGCATTTGAGCATGAAATAGACACGTTCTCAAAATTATTGTTTTAAGTATTATAATATTAAAAATGAAATTGTCTTAATGTTGCTCATATTTTTATTTAGTGTTGTATTATATTTAAAAATTTTCATTTAACTATATTGATATAATTTTATTAATGCCTATCAATTTTAAATCTGTAACTTAAAACTTGTCAAAAATACTATTATATAATGATTATTTGTAATATAAATGTGAAAATAAATTTCTGAAATTAAAATTTAATATAAAAACGTGTAGTTAATCTGTATTTCCCCTGTAGGACTTTTAACAATAAAAATTTAAATGTTTATTAATAATAAGTCATTTTTTAGGAATATGTTTATGAATAATATAACATAATAGTACATATTAAGAGAATGTTGCTGCATATGGATTATATATGCATTTTAGAATAAATTTCTAAAAAATATATAAGAAAATTGCTCAACTAACTTTTAGCGGAGTAACTTCTGGCTAGCTATTATGTAACTTCTGGTTAGCCAAAACTGATGCAAAATAAGCTAGTACTGACTCTTCTCTAAGACATGACATTGAAGAATTGAGAAGGGTTTTATAATGAAAATATTAAGCTTTTGCATCACATGGTTTGGTTTTAAAATTTAAATTAACTCAAAATCCGGTTGCGTCTAATTGAATGTGTTTAATTTCTGATATTATAACTCCAAGTATATACATACTTACAGACAGATATAAATATGTATGGGTATTGGTATAATTATATGTCTGTTTTTAAATATTAATAACGCTTATATTTTTCTCTTAATTTCAACACAATAATTTATTAAGAAAATGGAAAAAAACAACTATATCAAATTATTAATTAAATACAAACTACAAAAAATAGGAAGAAGATGGTAGAATTTTACTGTAAGAATACCTTTAATGTTATTCCTCGGAGTACCCACTTGCTACCGTCTACGCTCCCCTTTAACAGTTTTACGTTTCTCCTTCTTTTCCTCCCGGAGTTGTTTTTGTTTTTCTCTATCTTCCTTATCTTTTTGTTTTTTCGCAGCAGAATCCAAACGTGCCTGTTCTCTTTTTTCCTTTTGCAGTGCAACAACGTCCGAAAAATTTGTGTTTCGTTCTAATCCACAGGATTTGCTACTGCCACTGCCATGTTTATCAGCCTCCTCATCCGATTGAGCAGCTTCATATTCGTCTTCGGAAACTTCGGTCTTTACAAATATATTATAAATAAATATATATAAAATGTGTTTGAAAAGTGCATGGATCATTTCAACAAATTTCAAAGAGGTTTTGTACCTTGTTCTCTCCGATTTTAATAAAACTTGTACACATATTCTTTGTATAAATACGAATTTTAAAGTTCCCCAAAATATCTAAATTCATTATCAAGGCACAAAGTTTACTTTTAATTTATTTGACATAATTTGAAATATTTTTAAATCTATTTATCCTAATTAAAGCCTAAGACTTGTAGATTGACAGTATTTTATTTAAAATATAGTTTTAACGTACGTAATATCCAAACATCAGTTAGTCAACGATATATCAAAAAGGTACTTTATATTTTATTTATTCTTTTATATAATATTGTTTCAAGTATATTTAACAATATATAAAAAATTGCAAAATGGGATAATGAGAGAATCTCAAGTAATCCAAAAAATATTTATAAAATAATCGAAATCATTTCCATAGAATTTTTAGTCTTTTGTGAATGCACAATTTTTTTTGTGTTTCAAATTTCAAAATTTTTCTTTTTCCTCCATTGTCCCCTTTTGTAATTTGTATATTTTGTTGTGTACACTAAAAGCAACATTATGTAAAGGAATAAAGAAAATGGAAGGTACTGTTTTGAGACATTCCTGACTATAGGACGTTTTATGATGTTATTATCCTTACGTTAAAGCTATAATATTTGAAGTAAAATATTGTCAAAATAAAAGACAAACAGTCTTATGCAAAAAAACTTACAACATGCTTACTAACCGTTGTTAAGCTAAATTCGATAAAAGTATATCCAAAAACGATAATTAGCTTAAAATACCTGTAGTAAA
>NC_060950.1:71279677-71298735 GCF_022045245.1 Lucilia cuprina | reverse complement strand
TACTGTTTTTGCATATACTTTTTTAATAATGGATTATTAAGCTAAAAGTCGTTGTTAACTAATGTACACTTTAAGGTCATAATAAGGTTTTTTTTTGCATAAGACTGAAAGGCTTTAATTAAGGTTTATTTGGGTCTAACTTAATGTTTGTTGAAAAAAATCTTTAAAATATGAACTTTGAACATCGATAAAATCTGGAACAAATTTGGAAATGTTGGAAAACTTCAAATTTCGTATTTGCGTGAAAATGTGTTTACCAAATTATATCGAAATCGGAGAGAGTCATGTTCAAAATCATGCCCAATTTGTAATGACCCACTCATAGAAAAATAATTATGCTAAAAAGAAGCATGGTGTCAATTTGTATTCCCAAGATTATTCATTACTTTGCATATTTTCCTTGCGTAATACATAAAAATCAATTAAACAAAAATTACTTATACCTAAGGGATTATAATTATGCTAAGAAGAAGCCAAAAGTCAATTTCCATTTCGCTAAAAATTCTCAATATTGTACATTTGTTTCCCTATTTTCCTGAGGTAATAGCTAAATATCAATTAAATAAAAATTACTTATATCTAAAAAATCACAAATCATTACAAGACCTGGTTTTCTCACTAAAAAGGGTCTTTCAAACAAATAATAATTAATTTTAGGTATGTACAATATTCTGTTTTTTTTTCATCATATTAAAGATTCCACTGAGCCTGAATGCAATATAATCAAAAAATTCTGAAATAACTTCAATACCATATAAATATATGTATACAATTTGAGGCATCAATAAATAAATATGAGGTAAAAATAGATTCGTAGAAAATTTTATGGCCAATACGATTAATATGGTAATTTAATTTCCCATCCCAAATAAATCCAAACATTCCAATCGATCAACAAACTCTGCAGTATTTTCTTACACACAAACATCTATTAAATAAATAAAAACATTATAATCTCAGTTTTTGAATAATTAATCAGCAAATGATTCCGGATAACAAAAATGAGAAACAAAGAAGAACATCATGGATAGCGATTAAAAATTGCAACAGTTAATAAAATCATCAAATCATCCGCATATAAAAATTATTTACAATGCTTATTATCAACGTTATATGGCAAATCATTCACACCGTCATATAAAATCCAAAAAGCCCTATTAACATAAAATCCAAAAAGCCCTAATAACATTGAACAAATTAATTATTTTGTTTCAAGGAAATATCGTCAAATTTAAGGCATTTGACAAGGAAACTATAGCCAATTGATATTTTAGCAATTTTTTATTGTATCATTAATAATAATTTACCTGTGAGTATTGTGCCAAAATTTGTTCCCGTATCCTCTTTTCTTCTTCGGTATAATGGCGTTCCTTTACAACAGCCTGAATTTTAGTTGTCTCCAATAATTTGACCAGTTGTTCTTCTACCTTTAAATCTAGCACCTGCTTTGAAGGTTCTTCAATTTTTGTATTGCTCTCAGCCCACTTTTCCAATATGGTCTGAACGACACCTTCTATGTTGTCAGACTAGTCCGAAATATTACATTTCATATTACAAACGTATGCCCATTCAATTTATTATCAAATATTTACCAAAATTTCACTTAAAATACCCTCCAGTGCTTCATGTTTTTCTTCATAAGTTTCATCACCTTCTAAGATTCCCAATATGTAAGAACCAAATACGGATTCATCAGTATTTAGCTCTTGTAGTTTGAGATTCAGCCATGTGGCAAAGTTGCTGGAGACTGCCATTTGATGTTTGTACCAAAAATCTTTCTGTACTCCTTTGTTGCCTACTCAATGAGTTTATAACTTAAATCGGAATCTAATAAGATTCTGTTCGCAAAAATATTCTATCAATTTTCTTTTTTTTTTTTTTTTTTTTTTTTTTTGGGTTTTGATTAGGATGGCGGTGCATCAAGCACTCATATTGCCAGGTTATCACACGTTTGTCCAGAGAAAACCCCACCAACCGACCTATACCTTCATATAGGAAGTTGGAGCATCCGGACTTGATTTCATCAAAAGTATTAATGGTCTCCACCAGTATATATTTGAGTTTAAATGGTCTCCACCAGGTTATATCGTGAGTATTTTATGGTCTCCACCAGTTAAAAACGTTTGAGTATTCTATGGTCTCCACCAATAAAACATAACCTCACTTGAGGTAAAACGAAAGCACGAGGTTAATGTAGACAACATGTAACTTTGAACAGTTACATGAAGTAATACATTACACCAGTGCGAGCGAGACGCTAAACTGTCGAAAGCCAGGCAACAAACACAAGCCTGAACGCGTTTAAGAAATAATCGCGATGACGCGAGAGTTGTTCCCCAACTCAGACCTGAATTGCGACTGCTATCAATTTTCAAAAAGATGTTAAGGAATATTTCTATTTTTGGTATTTTCCGGTATTTTATTATGACATTTCTTATCTTTTCTTTCGTACTTATTTTCGTTTCATGCCATCCAAAATTGTTGCCGGCGTATCACTTTATAAGATTGAACGACGGTTGTTTAATTTATTATTCATCATAGAGTATATTGCTGTTAAATGAGTTGTAAAAGCAATATATGTACATACATATGTATGTATTTCAGTATTGAATTAAAAGTTTAAATTTTTATAATTTCAAAAGTTTTAGATTACGAGTCTATGTAAATTTATTTATTAACAACATTTCATTAGCTTTTTTCAAAATCAAATATTTTTATATTTCAAAATCGAATGGAAGCTGATTTTAGGCAGGGTCGCACTTCCCTCTTTCAGTTTTTTTTCTAATCGTCAACTCATCTCCAAGGATAATTATTTTTTTTGGAAACTCGTTATTACGTTCTTATTTAAAATTAATATGTAATTATATAAAAAGTAGAAAGAAACTCACTTATTTGTTATCGGAAGTTAATATTTACTGATTGGTTCTATTACATTTCATAGATGTTTACGAGTCATTCTGTAGTGTAATAGAGCCAACTTGCGGATTTTTTACACATTAGTAGTGTCATTTCATTATTTGGTAGTGAAAACATGAATTTGACTGCATCGATATTTGTTGACTGCAATGGCAAAAAGTAAAATTGTGACTACAAATTGTGTAAACCATAAACAACAAATATTAAATACCATTTAAGAAATAATTATAAATAATTAATAAACTATATACAAATTTTATTGATTTGAGCATATAGCAATTCTGAGCTCATGTGCCCTCTATCGGCATCTTTATGAACTAATACTGTCAAGATATTTTGGGGAATAAAAAACAAATTTCTCAAGTGCAGAAAATATATTTTTATTAACTACGTACAAGAAAAAAAGTGCAATAAATAAATTTCTGAAATCGGATCAGAAATAATTTTAAAGAACATTTAAATATAGTGAAAATGCAATGAAAATATAAATATTTCTATAAACTATAATTGAAATATTTTCTTCTATAAAGTTCAGAAAAATTTATGGCACTCCAAACGTACCTGCCACAAATACAAAGACAAGAAGTAAGAAAAATCTAAGTGAAAGATTAAAGGATAAAAAAAGTGTTTTCTTTCTAAATAGTTGAAACTTTATTTTGGTGAGAAGGTAAGATTAATTTTACAAATACATAATTTAATTTGTTGGAAGAACTTTTATATAAATTATGGCGTGTCCAATTCTGCCCTGCTGCCATTGTTTGGATTTTTCTTTTGGGGAGGGAATTGTCTTGTGTATAATAAAGGTTTAAAAACATTTTCTGCAATAAACTTCGGACATTTGCATACATATGACAATAGTCGTATGTGTGTCCAAATGTTTCATTTAAATTTAACAAATTTAGAAATAATATTTAATACATATTTCGATAAAGTGGCCTCATTATATCAGCTGTTTACAGCTGTTGCATTCAAAGTTGTATTTTTACCCCAGTGTTGGAAGTTGAAATTAATAAAAACAATCAGAAAGTTCGAAGGCCTGGTAGCACTTTAAACAAATAAGCAGAATTTCCTAGATCGTCAAACATATGTATTTCAAAGGGGAATTCAAACAGAAGTGGCTTTATTTCGCAAATTTCCATTGGTATCATTTTATCCAATTTTTTAACAATACTTTAATGCTAACAGATTTAAATAATCTAATATGATTTTATAATTAGTAATTAAATAGGTACCTATGTTGAATTGTACATATTATATTGCAATTTAATATATGATTAGAATCACATACATATTTCTCTTTTGGCAAAAGACTTCAGTAAAACGGTAACAAGTATTGTTAATAAATTGTAAATCAGAATCTCTAAACTTTAAGTTATGTCAGCATGAAGTAAAGAGCGATGACCATATTTTATGTATATACATTACAGGTTCCAAAAAATATCGATTTTGCTCAGATGACTCTTATTTTGTGTATTAGTGGTTAATGATGATGATGCGGAAATCGATTGAAAAGTGTAAAATTGGTCATTTATTAAAAAATCATCCATTTTTTGCATTGCTTGGTATACGAATTGCATACAGAAATGATGTAAACAATACAGAGTAGACGTTCATATTAATTATTTTTTTTTAACAATAATGAGTTTGTTTTAAATATGCGCTGGTTTAATCACTCAAAAATTCTCGTATTTTGGATTTCGATGAACATAATTATTAAAATAACAAACGTATAGATTTCTAAATATGGTTTTGTCGCAAAGCACACTAAAAGCTTAGGTTCAAAATACATATTCGTTTTATGACTAGGAAAACCAAATACATAAAGCAAATTCTAAAATTTTTATTTATATTATATAAATTCAAACGAATCGATAAATTTTTGACGACTAATCGCTCGAATAAATTAAAGGCCTGCACTAGTAAACAATAATACGACAATTTCCTAAAAAAAATCGTGTGCTTATGATGGTACACACGATATAGGAAGAAAAATATTGTAAAAATTAATAAAAAAACATCCAGTTTTAAAAAATCCGACTAATTTTGAACTATTTGAAAGTGATAATCAAATAATTATTTATCGAATAACCTGAATAGAACAAAAACCCGAATAATTAATTAAAGCGCATAGAATACGTTTTACTAAAAAGAACTACCTATTTTTTGGACTGGTTTTTGGAATCGAATATCCCGAAACCCTTTTTTTGAAAAAGGTTAAAGGATCGAACTCTTGAATCGTCACTAATAATTGCTATGATAATTTATAAAGAAAAATTGCCTTCCATTGATATTTAATTTCTTCCATGATGTAACGTTTTAAAATAACTATATTATTATGCACAATTCAATTTATGTCTTTGTCTAAAAAGATAATGAATGCCATATTAGAAGGGATATACAGTTTTTATAACAACTATTTTAGAACTGAAAATACCAAAAACGATGGTAACAAAATATTTATAAAAGTACTATTTTTTACGAGAGATATGTATATTTTATATCAAAAATTTTAATATACATACATATCTCATATGTATTTTCTTTTTAACAGCCTATTATTTTGCACAACACTGTATGTATAGACAGATTCAATGGTAAAATATAATGTACATATACAAAAGTTTTTTTATTTTAATTTTGAGAAATATAACTCCACTGAGAGAAATAAATTAATTTTTTGGTTATAAGAATTATTAATTTATTGTAAAATAAGCAATCATGATGTTATAAGTAAGGTGAGAAACTTTGGCAAAAATATACAAAAAACAAGTAGGAGTTTTATTATTCGATCTAGATTATGTTTAAAAATATGTTAGGTTAGGTTAATTTTAAAACATTTATAAATATTAAAGATGTTTTTCGGGGGCACTTGTATGGGGGCTATATGAAAAGTGGACTGATATTGTCCATTTTCAATACCAGACAAACCTTACTTATAGGGAATATTTGTGAAAAATTTTACAAATAGACTCCGTTCGGACTTTATCGTGCTTTCAACAGACAGACGGACTGTTACAAACGGAATGCCAAAATCAACATACCCCCATCTTTTTTTGATTTTGGGTATAAAAAAAACCAAACTTGTTATCAAGAGTCTTAATTTTTTCTTCGAAAACACGAATTTCATTATGTTAGAATATAAATTAATAAATTAATTTTAATTTTGTTGTCTAGATTTTAAATTTTTCCTTCGAAAACACAAATTTCATTATTTTAGAATAATCATTAAATTATTGATTTTGACACAACCTGTATACATTTACGATAAAAATCTGCTGCCTTAACTCCGTTTAAACGTTTTTAGTTTTTATCATTGTTTTAATTATTTAAATTTTATAACAAATATAACCCAGCAAAAACTTGCATTCATTGGAATTTTTCAATGATTTTTGATGATATTGAAGATAAGTACTTAAATAAGTCATTACGAAGCAGGAATCCATGGGTATATAATTAACAATTTATTTATCAATATTATTATTTTTTTGGTGTAGGGTATCAATAAAAAGCGTCATTTTAGGAACCTTTTCTCCGTTAATTTATGAGCGTGTACTAAGTGTGACAATTAATTTTGATGATTATCTTTTTAAAAATTAATTCGTTACTATTTATTTGGTTTGCATTAGATTTCAAATGCTACATAAATATGTATTAATTTGCTTGATGAAATCAATTTTATATATTTCTTGCATGTGAACCTTTCATTGGTGATTATTTTCTGCTGATTATTCCAAATTGAACAGTACCTTAAATATAATATCCTATTACAAAAATAACATAAAAAATTTGTTGACAAAAAGTAACAAAATGAAAAAAGTTGTTAATATGACTGGAATGGAAGGGGTATTTCAAATTTAGCTAGCTCAGAATTCGAGGAATTTGTTTAAAAATAGCATTAAGTTACCATTAAGAAACATAATGCAAGATTTTAATAAGTAATACTAGGGAATAAATCAAAACATGCAAATATTAACATAAAATGTATTAATGATTAAAAAAATGAAAAATAATAACATATTTAAACTTATTAGTTAAATTTATTTCTTTTATAATTGTTAAAATTATTTTTTTCTTCTTTGGGGAAATATTTCATTCATTGCCAGTCAACAACCTTTGAGAATCAGCAAAATTTATTTTTTTAATAAAATTTGAATTTGTTTTGAAAAATAATCTTGAAAATTAATACTTAACACAAGTTTGAGTTTTGTTTCGTTTACAAAATAATTTTATTATGGTGTGGGAAAACATTATAAAAATAATAACGTATTTTGATTACTCTGCTTTTAATATGTTATTATGTTACAACATATCGATCTTTAATTTTCAAACATAAATTCAGTTATATAGTGTAGATTAATATAATTCTAATCTGAATATATGAGATATATGATTTTTAAATATATGAAAAAATCTGAATTTATAATACCTTTGTTATAGCACAACAGGCCTAATGTTGGCTTCGGTATATTTCTCTGGATTATTGCTCAATTTTATACTTTTCAATTGATTTCCGGATCCTTGACTACTTGATTTTTCGAAATAAAAAGTAGGTAATAGTTCTTTCTAGACATATAGGAAGATAATGGAAATGTTATGAAAATCGGTGAATCGTTTCGAAATTTGGTACATTGTTATAAATTGGAATAGTTAAGAAAAATTCAAGGTTTCGAATAATGATATTTTGCTATAAATTCTGAATCTTTATAATAATATGTATATAATCATCATTTAATATTTTGTTGTTTTTCATAAACTGAAACAGCTGTTATATATCCTTTTACCTAAAAAAATATTTTAAAGAAATAAAAAATATTTTAAGAAAAAGGTGAAAAGTCGATTTTTTAAGTTTGATCACTTGACACGAAATTGTCCATATATGAACATACAAATCTGCAACAAAGGAATTAGTAAAAAATAGTTGTTAGGTAGTTAAGACAAAGTTGGACACATTCTGGACTAGTCGTTTAAGTGTAATATACTTATATAGATAAATTTAGAAATTTCCTTAGTGTATTTCTTTTTATTCGTCATAGCAGCATCTTGAAGATTTGTAGGTCAAAGAATAATATTTGAAATACTTATCAATGAAACAACAACATACGAATATTTATACATACTTTTGATTACAAAAAGCTCTTCTAATCACCGCGGGATTGTTATTGTATGTGTTCTAACGAAAAAAAACACATATTTTAATAGAATAATACTAACGTTCATATGTACGTATGTATGTATTGTATAGTATGCCATTGTTAAAATAAATAAACAACTGTCAAATCAAAATCTATTTGTTTTTGTTCTCTCCACAATTAACTTTGTATGTATTTGTTTGTCATTGAAAAGCTGTTCCAAACAGTATCCTGAATATCCATCAACCTCCTGTAGCGTTTAGGAAAGTAATTTTAATCGCGTGTCACAATTACATAATGTCGTTGGTCCAATATAAAAGGGACGTGAAGTTACTTTTCTCTGCGCCTATAAGGACTTTAACATGGATTAATCGACTAAGCTATATATAAGGATCTAGAATATATAGATACTTTCGAGTGTTGGAAAATTATATTAATTCAGACATCTAACAATAAATTTTGGATTATAAATTTGGGTTAAAAGGCGCACATTAAAACCAACTATTATCTTTAAAAATCTGTTGAAAATTAATAAATGTTCACATGATTGTGAAAGTTCGTCATGTAAAATTTGACGATTTGAGGTTTGTATTTGCCGTTTTAGGGTTTGGAGAAAAATGGACTTTTTTGTTTTCACTAAAAAAAAAAAACAGGTTATTAGTATTAAATAAAAGTGATCACAGATTTCGCTTGTTTTTGCTGTATCTCTTATAGTTTTCGAGAAAAACGGACTTTTATATTTTCACTCAAAAATACGTTTTTGGTATAAAATAAAAATGGTAACAGATTTCGTTTGTTTTTGCTGTAAATCTTAAAGTTATGACAAAAACGGATTTTATTGTTTGCACTCAAATAACTATAGTGGTCTTTTATGTTTTCACTCTAGAAATACGTGATTTCGCTTCTCTTTTCTTTATCTGTTATAGTTTTCGACAAAAACGGACTTTTATGTTTTCACTTAAAAAATACGTTTTTGGTAGGAAATAAAGGTGATTACAAATTTCTCTTGTTTTTGCTATAATTCTTATAGTTTTCGGGAAAAACGGAGTTAAATGTTTTCATATTTTAAAAACAATAATCTATAGTCGGGCCAGGCCGACTAAATGATACCCTACACTTCCCCACTTACCATCGTATGTGACTCCAAATAATATTTTATTGTCGATCTTGAAAAATAATAATTAAATACCCAAAAATTCTCCCTGGTGAACAGACATAATAAGGAGACGCAGTAGTTAGTATTATGTTCATTTTGTATATTAGAGAGCTTCCCATTAGCCCAAAATTAAAACACATTTTATATTTGTTTTCTTTTCAATACATACGAATATTAAAATCATTTATGTACTTTGTCACTGTAGCACATCCATTAGCTTTAAAAGAGTATGTTTTAATTACTCTCACCTTTGTTTCTAGTTGTTTTTCTATGATTTCTAGTATGAGTGTAAGAAAAGCTTAAGTATTTTGCTTATGTATATTTCTGTACACTATTGTGTACAGTCAGCAAAGAAATATTAATACAATTATAAATTTTATTTTAAATGTATGTTTCTCTGTATATTTTTTGTGTATTTGATTTTTTATGCTTTTTGAAACCTGTCTTGGGTTCGTAATAGAAATGAATGAATGATACATACAAACATATTGTAACCATTTATTTTTATTTAATAATATGTACATTAATAACATTTTAAAGGGCTTCCGAATTTAAGACGTTTTATAGTATTATAATAAAATTCAATAAAACGGTTAGTTAAACTATGCGAAAGACATTATTTAACTGAAATTCCATTCTTAGGTAAACTTAAAGTAAACCTACTCGCAGAGAAAATTGTCCAATTCACAATTTGTGTCGTAAGGTTGTATGTATTTCATAATATTTTTTAGTGTTTTTTATTTCGTTTCAATCAAGAAATATTAATACAATTATTGTCAATTGGGTAAATTGAACATGGTTACAACACGGTTATGGTAAAAATCCAATGTTTTAAAAATATGATTTTATAATGGATTTCGATTGCTTTTTTTCAAACAATTCGATTTCAAACTATGACAAATATTACAAAATTTTATTTGTTTTTTTTTTTGTAAATTTATGAAAAAAAATTTGTATGAAACTTAAATATTACAAAAAATTATTGGGAAAAATCATATCAAAAAAGAAATGATCTGGGCATATGGAGTATATCTACGTAGTTATAGTACATAGATTTAATTTGATTATTATTTTAAAATTAATTTTCTGAGTTTTAAGTTTGTCTTAGAACAATTCATATTGATTTTTATGTTACCTATGAGAATCTTTATTTTTTACTTTTCGGTTGGCTCAAATTTGCCGGCCTAATTTTAAAAGAAGTTGTTGATCACTATTGAGATATTATAGCAGTGATCAGTGCAATGAAATACTAATTACAAAATATACTTTCGCTTTTATAAATCAAAAAAATATATTATGTACCTACATACATAGATATGTATGTATTAAAGTATGTAAGTATACAACAACAAAGAAGGCGTTTACGACTACGATCGAGCGTAGACAAACGTCCACATACATTCGACCAAACTCATTATAAGTCAGGTGTAACAACGAAAGAGTAACAAACAATTCACAAAGAAATATTTTAAACTCATTTGTTTAGTTTCTTTATTTTTCACAATTCTCAACGGTATAAGTGAAAGTGTTTAAGAAATTAAAATTTAAAAATAATTTGATAATGAGTAGAGTACCGACAAGTTAATAAATTCATACAAACAATGAATCAAATTAATCTTGAATTTTTAGTTGATTAAAATAAATTTTATTGATTTATAACGAAATGTATGTTTTAAATTTCATGTTCTCTTTTGTAAGCTTTTCCGTACCTATCGTAATAAGGAAAATAAAAGATAAAACAGCTGTTTTCTGTTTCGGCCCCCAAAGAAATTGTGATTAATTATGGAAACTTATTGAAGAGTGAAACATTTCTTGTTTCGTTATGACTACATTTTTAAAGCTTTTTGTAGATACATACATAGTACATATAAAAATGGGAGAGAATCCCCAGCAGTGTTACCATAAGTCAAGTTTTCTTTTTTTTGTAAATTTTTTTGGATACAAATATATGTTCAGGTTTTAATCTGAAAAACATTTTGTGTAGAAATTTATACAGTTTTATAATACATACATGTGTAAGTATTATTACTCACGAACACTGATTGTTACAAATTATATCCAGGAAACTGAGTTTCTGAACATCTGACGATAATATATTTATGTATTGAATATAAGGGTTATGTTGTTGCCAACATAACCTATATATAATATTTTAAATATATGGCAACACTACTTTAGAGATAATGTGTGAAAATATCTCACCGATTTGTTCTCTTATATTATGTGAGATTTTGTTTTGTACAATTTTACTGAAGAGATAATGGCACATTATTTTTTTTTTTAATTCGACGAAGCTGACAGTCGCTTATTCTTAAATTAAAGTGACCAGCTATGTTAATAGAATGAGTATCTATAAAATACAATACTGTTTTATACTAAAACATATATTTTACAATATAACCATTCAAAATATAGGTCCTCAGTTAAAAATCCTACCAGCGATTAAAAATCCTGACCTCAGTATAATTTGTGAAAAATAAAATACCTCCAATTTTTAATTTTTTTTTAAATTCTACAATTTTGAGCCGATTATAGAAAAAAATAAATTTAAAATTTTTGTAGAGTATTTTTACTCCACAAAATGATTTTAGGTTGGTTGAATAGGCATAATTTTTTCGAAATAGATCTCATAACTAGCTTATACATTACTATAAACAAAATTTTAATTATTTTGTTTAAAGTGGTATTTTCCTATATTACAACGTATGCGTTGTATGTCAGCAGCTGCTACAATAGTCATAACAATGTTGTTGGTATTTTCTATGCAAAAGTTGTATACAACTCTTACGACAATTCAGTGTTGTTAATTGTTTATTTCAGCATATAAATAAAAAATTCAATCGATTTTGGCATAAAAATCGATAAAGTGGTAAAAAATTACAAACAAACAACTGTTTACCAAAACAAAAATAAAATTTTATTAAAAACTGTTTATTTATTAGATTAAAATGTGGAATAATGAATAAAGAATTTTAAATAAAAAGAAATTAATTTGGTTTATTTTGCTCGTATAATTAGTTTAATATATATTTTTTTACTTTTGACATTGATTGTTTTGATTGTTTTTTTATATTGTGAACATAAACTTATGACTTGCTGCAAAAATTTGTTCACAATCACTGTTACTACACTTTAGTAGATACAATATACAACTTGATTGTGACTGTACAAATGTGTTTATGAAAATAAGTCAGTATATAACAGTTCGTGTGCGTCATCATAACATAACAGAGCATCAGATTTTAACAAATTGTTGTTTTGAACAGGCCTTTATTGTTTAATAAAAAGCTTATTTTATTTTTTTAATAATTCTCATGTAATTTTTGGAAGCTTATAAAAATTGTAATAATATTACTAAACTTATCGATATTTTACACAAATTGTATATTATATATTATTATTTATCATATATAATTAAATAATATGGAAATAAAGATTTTTTAAAACGGTCACCTTAATTTTTATGTCACACAGCATGTGTTTTGTCATCAAAAATATTTAGTATTGAGTATGAGGCATTTATATGAAAATTGTTATAAACAATTTTTCAGTTTATTTAGATTTTAAGAATAATAGAATATTAAAAGTATTTTCTCTTTTTCCCGTAACATTTAAATGTAAAGTAACTTAGTACTCATATTTTTGTTAAAGATATTATCGTGTGTTTCATATGATGTTTTATTTATCGACGTATCTACGAGATACATTCGAATATCTAAACATTTTCATGCACATATATATATTTGTATAAAGATGTATATATATGGGGTTTTCTTTTTTTAAAAGCAATTTTTTAACATTTCAGTGTTACGAAGACAATAAATAACGCAATGAAAAATGCCGGTTCATATTGACAATATGTACTTTTAAGTTTATAAATAAGAAGATATCCAGATAGTTTTCAAATGGTTGAAAGTAATAGTATTGCCATATTCGTAAATTATAAACAAGTGAACATTTGAAAAATATCCTTTAAAATAATGAAAATATTAGTTTTGTTTTGTTGCTAACGTTCAAAGGTAATTTCATATAAATTAAAAATGTATAAACGTTAGGACTTAACGTGTAAAATTATGCGAGTTAATTTTGAAAATTAAAAAATTGTTACAAAATATTTAATGATAAATTCTGATATTAATAAGAATATTGCTCTAAATATGTGGATTGTAACCACTATATGTCATAGAGCGATTTTGAGATAAAACATTTAGTTATAATACCATCAAAACATGTGTGTAACATTTGACCAACAATTTCTCTATTAGCACAAACGATATTTTTTGCGACTTTTAATCCTATACTAATTATGCTATGGAGAAATTATGTGCCAATTTTCATATAACTATCTAAAATTCCCTACATTGTTCTCATTTGTTCACCTAATTTTCCTGGGGTAATTTGTTCAATTTTCATTTAACTATCTAAAATTCCCTAGATTGTTCTCATTTGTTCACCTAATTTTCCTGGGTAATTTGTTCCGAAAAATCTTTAATTTGAGAGTAAACTTTTATTTTACATATATGCATGTTTGTGTACAAAATATTAAAATATGTATTGTTAATTCACATATCCAATAAGATTTTAGTAAATAAATTTCTAATAGGAATTTATATTTCTATTTAATATATTTCGTACCAAATTCTATATATTAAATAATATTATATTGTTATATGTACATAATTTAAATTAGAAAATTAAAAGTTTTATCTTAATAACGCTGTAAATATGTAGGTACCTATGTGAAAATGTCAGAAAATGCGTAAAGTCAATTTTGGGTCGTAGAATCTTGTGGTATACTCCGTTTCGAAAAGTTAGAAGATACGCTCTGATCTATTCAGAACATAATTCCAAGTCGATTGGTATACTTAAAGTGTATTAATATGTGTATGCCCTCCCCACTAAAGTGGTACAGGTCTTAAAAACTATATTCAAACATTATAATTTGTTTTAAGTATTCTTCATTTACATTACATTTTCCAACCGATTATTAAATTTTATATAATTTTATGAAAAACAAATTTTCTGTTTTATCCTCATAATAAATAGCATCGTAGTGAATTGTATTGCTATTATGAATTACTAATATAAAAATATCAATCTTTTTATTACAATTACTTAACATTTATCTTAAGTGGCAACTCTGACTATGAGAGAGAGAGAGAAATTATTTATCTATAACTCAATAGAGTATATATAACGCAAATAGAGTGCATTGATAGTATATTTTATAGATATCTGCGTTTAGATCAGAGACGGCAAATTGTACGAGTTGTACCATTATGATTATATTTGTAAAACTGATTCTTCCTTTAACGCGTTTTCGTTTAATAAATATTATAAATAAATTATTTTATGATTGCAAATGTAATTGTTATTATGACATTTTGTAACAAATGAGTCATAAGTTTGGTACCATTTTACAATGTATTAATGTTTGAAATAAAATACAATTTTAACAAAGTAACCATCCCTGACTTCAGTGTGTATGTGTTTTTTCGTGTACATTATTGGATTGAAATATTTAGTTCGAGTGTGTATTTCGTTTGGTACGGATGGGAAGAAGTTGACGTGTCGCGCGTACGCGACTTTTATCATAAAATATTCTATATAATTAAAATAAAGAAAAAATTTGTGGAAAATAATGAGAAAAAAATTATAATTCAGTGAAATATTAACATATTTTTTTGTAGCGCGTATGGAACGTTTATAAATGCTCACTTGATAAAAAATTTTCAATATACTAAAAATAAAGTGTATTTAGCTTTTCTTTTTTGCTAAAACGCAAATTTTTTTAATATCTTTCGGTTTTAGAAACTTTTTTTATCGTTTCGTGATTTCTTTTTGTTTTCTACCTTACGGAATTTTTGAGTGTTTCATTTACCACATCGTTTCGTTACGCCTTTAACTTAAAGGTTATCTTCGTGCATTAAAGCCTCCTCCCACTCTCTGAAAAATTGAGAGAGTGTGAAAGTTACTTGAGAATTTTAAAAAAATATATACAAATATGAAAAATACAGTTTGCGTTAATAAATTTTATTAATAAAATTAAAAAAGCATTTAGTTTATTTATTATAAATTATTAAAATTGTATGGTTTTAGTTCTTATGAAATTACTCGAAAATTTCGTCTTTCTTTCGTTTCCGTTTCGTAACTTTTGTGATTTCTTTATTTTTATGAGTATGAGAGAGAATTAATTTATTTCCTCTCTCAATAAATTTTGTTGTTGTTTTTATATTATTTCCATATGTACATTTTCTTGACGTATTTTTATAAAAATTTCTCAGTTCCAGAAAAAAAACGTATAACAATAAAGTTTATTTCGCAGATTTTGATGACTCGTTAAAATATTTTTAATTAAAAATATATACATATAAAAAAAATACTAAAGTTAAAATTAATTTTACAAATATTAGTGAAAATAAATAAGTTGATATAAATATTAATCTATAAAAAATTATATATTTACAAAATAAAATAAAGTTTAGCAAAATATTTATAAAGTGTAACAAATTGTTAAAATTTAATGAAAAATATTTTCATAAATATAAATCTTTTAAAATATTTATAAAAAATCTTTAATTATAATGTTTATCTAAAAAGTGTCGAAAACACAAATTAAATATATACCTATATAAATAAATAAAATATTACAACGGTTTCATATTTATACAAAGTCGCCTAAATATTCTCAACAAATTAAAATATATAAATTTGTTCACATTTATTACAATTTGTTTTCCAAATAAAAAGTGTATTCATATTTACAAAACAAAATAAAGCAAAACATATAAAATAATTTATAAATCCCTACGAGAAAACGTTACTTAAAGTACTTTTCTTAAATACACCCATACACCCAAAAATGTACACACATCTTCCATTGGAGAAACAATAATGGAAAATTTATAATTCAAATTGGATTATTTTACTGTCATTCCCCAATCCAAACAGCAGTACAAGCAACAATTTAATGCTGGATTCTTTTTTGCAACAAATTTTGTGGAATATTTAACGAGGTACTTATTAAAGTGATAGACATGCATATGTATGTACACATATCTACATACATACACACATCATTATGTTTTAAATTTTATTATTTTATATTTTTAATGCATTTTATTAAGAAGGGCCTGTATCTTGTGCCGTTTTAAAGATCTTCGTTAGAATGTCACTGGGAAAACTGCACTTGTTAATTACATATTTATTGTTTAGGCAAATTAATACCTAGTCGAGTCGAATGAATAATTTGCCACAAATGTAGTTCAACAATTTTAAAAGTAAGAGATAGAGAGACAATTTGTGAGAGAGTATGTTTGAATTAGAGTTAGAGAGTGGCCATTTTAATTATGTGTATGTGTTTAAATCTGTTCGCAAATAGATATTCGTATGTACTCGTATTTACACATTCATGTACATATGTATGTATGTATGTATATGTATCTACGTAAATTCGAAATTGTTGAAAAAAATGAAATAATAAAAAACAAACAAACAATTTGACTGTCTGCTAAAATATGTTCGTCAATTGTTTGTTTGCTTGTTTAGAGAGTGATTAGTAGTTGTCCGTAAAATGCCCAGCCAGATGTTTTAGTTAAGTAAAAATTTATTGTACATATGTAACTATTACATAGAAATACATAGTACATATGTACTCATATACATATGTATGATTTTGTATCAACAATAATTTTACAATGTAAATGAATTATCAGATTTAATAGTTATCTATCTTAATGTTCCATCTTAAAAGAGAATAAAGTAAAAATGGTAATAACATATAATAAGCTTTGTTATCGTTGTTTTGTCTTTGTTTTGAAATTCCGTTTTGCTTATAAAAATTCTTTTCTTACGAATTATGAATTACGTAATGTTGTTAAAGATAATAGGTACCTATAATGTTGATGTTTACTGATGTCTAAACTACATAATTTGTAGTCATTATTGTTGAGGTAGATTTTTTAATGAAAACTTTTCAGGAAGAACAAAAAAATCGAATACTTGTGCAGTTTTTGTACAAACTGCAACTTTTCTTATACTAACATATGAATTGATATCTGCAAGTACATTCACTTGCATACATATGAATGCATTTACATATAGACCCTTTTCAAAATATAGCCAAAATGTTATGGTCTTATTGTTGACCGTTTGTGAGTGGAACTGTTTTCGAACGACTTTCCATGTTTAATTCAAAATTATACTCAGCTTCAAAAAAGTTCTTTTTTTCTTTATGATGATTCCCATCGTTTTTTATTTCTTATGTATAGGTACCTATTTAGTAGCAATAAAAGCTGTAAAATTGCATTTTGCATAAGACAAACTTTTTTATAAACCATAATCATGTCGTATTAATATTTGTAACAAAATAAAACATCTTGTGAAATATTTATTTTATTAAATTTGTTTAACAAAATATTTTAAATTCAAATATTGACTGCAATATTATTTATTTGTTAAAATTTTATTGCTTCCAAATTGCTTTCGAACACGACAATTAATTAAGATTTCATTGAATAGACCTGTTTACGAAATTTTGTGCCATTTATTTATAAGAGCAGTTTTTATAGCCTTTTCCATTTATTGCAGTTTTCTGTACATAATTTTATATGAAAAGCTAAACATTTTTAAACGCGAAACACTTTGTTATCAATACGTGAATTAACCAATTTTGATTTAATGTCCTGTTAGTTTTTATATGTACATATAGACCTATAATTAAGCCATTCGCATTTTTTTAAACACATGTTTTACGAATATCGCCGCCTAAAATGCAAATGTACTTAAAATAACTTTAAAACGTTTTACAGATAAGAAAAATAATTTGTTCTTAAAACTTTAGAAACATGGTCTAAAAATAAAATGTTTAATAATTGTTTAACACTTAAAATCATAAAATACTAAAAATGTAATGGAATATTTAATGCCATATTTAATCGTACAAGATTTTTTTGATTATTGATCCTTCTCATAGTTAAAAGAACTACTTTAATAGAGTTTCGTTTCCGTTCAAATACCCAATAAATGATATTTTAATATTATTTGGTACCTAGGAAAACATATTTCAAATAACAAAATTTGACACATTTCTAGTTTTTCATACTATAAAGTGGATTGATTGGTCTAATGAACTCCAAAGTGTGTCAGATTTAAAATTGAATGCTTTACTGAATAAAAAATTATACATTATATGATTATACTCTTTTGGATAAACTATACAAAAATATGTACTAACAAATCGACGCTAAAGTTCTTAAATTGGTCTAAAATGTGTAAATATCTTATACGAGGCACCATAGAAACAAGCCACTGCATATTTTAGTTTCCCTGTTTATCACATTGTCTATTGTATTGGAATTTATCACGACTTGGAAATCACTAATTTGTTGTTAATTTCATGGTTGTAAAGTTGGTGTCTTGGCAATAGAGTTACAAACAATTAAAAAGACATTTCAGGTGACGATGTTTTAGTTTTAATTTTTTGGTGATTTAAAAGGTTTTAGACGTTTTATTAAAAGTTGGGTGTTTGGTAATTTTACCAAACTCTATACCCGACTTCGAATGTTTGGTCAGGACCTACTACTTATTATGATCACTTGATATATCTTATTTAGAAGATTTGACATGTTTTAGTTTAAAATTTATTTTAAAAGTTGCGTTCACTTGATATATCTTATTTAACAGATTTGACAAAGAAAGCTCCTTTCTATGATACTAAAATTGTACATTATACTTGTAAGAAATGTGGAAATGGACCTTTGTATCCTATGATAAAAAAAATTGCCAAACTGTATCTTAGAATTAAGAACATTATTATAATTAAGAACACATACATATGAATATTTATTAATTATTCA